>NC_057807.1:338683848-338825776 GCF_018294505.1 Triticum aestivum | reverse complement strand
GGAAGCAGAGGTCGCCCATGCCGCCTTTGGATCCGCCGCGTTCTCCGGCCTCCCCATCAGCCCGTCTTCAATGCTCCGGCCCCGGGGCTCGCCTCGGATCCCCTGGATCTTCCGCAGCTCCTGCCTCCTCCTGTTCCCTAGCCGCGCCAGAGTGGGGGACGCCCCCGCAAATCCTGCGGCGGGATGCTGACCTCGAGGGCGAGCTCTCGCCCGGACCGGCGGATCTGGGCCCGCCCCCCACCCGAGCAGCACCGGCTTAGATCCATTGTGGTTGTGCCTCCCCCGCCTTCCCCTTCCGAGCCGACCGCCATTGATGATGGATGGACACTATTCCAGTCCCGCAGGAGCAAGAAGGCCAGCAAATCCCCTCCGGTCCGCTCGGGGCATCGCCGCGGGTCTGGATCCGGGCGCCGCTCCCCAGCGCCGGGCCGCGAGGCCTTCTTAAGCAGGTTCAGGGGCCTCTGTTTTCGTTGCCTCAGTCCCCACCACCGCCACGTCGACTGCCACGACCCGCTCCACTGCATCATCTGCAAGCGCCCCGGCCACATCGGCAAGGAGTGCCCTCAGAACCACCGGAACCAGAAGGGGGACGGGCCGCAGGCTCGCCCGGTGCGGGAGCGGCTGGTGTTCCCGTCCCTATCCACCTCTCCTCCGCCGGCGATGGCTGCGCCGGGCGCCTCCTGCGTCGACCATGGGCGCCGGCCGCGGGTCAGCCACAAGGTGATCGCCTCAACCCCGGAGCTGGAGCAGCAGATCTTCCTGCTGCAGCAGCACGCCGTGGTGGTCACCGCGGTGAGCAAGCTGCACGCGGCCAACCCTCTCTTCATCGGCCGCGCCATCAAGCGGGAGTTCCAGATCCCTCCGCATCTCCTCCGCGTCACTAACCACGATCCGGAGGACTTCTTCATCCACTTCACCATGCCGGCACACAAAGACATCATCGTCCGGCGGGGCTCGATCGTGGTGGATGGCGTCTCCTTCCTGCTGGAGCCTTGGAGGGAGGACACGCACGCCATCCACGACACCTGGATGCTGCATGTTCGCGTCGTCATGGAGAAGCTGCCGATGCCGCTCTGGACCCTGGAAGGCGCGAAGGAGGTGCTGGGCGACGTGGTCATCACCGACCGCTTTGACAGCCGCACGTTCGAGCGTGCGGACACGAAGCTGTTCGCCGTCTGGGTGTGGGTGTGGCAGCTGCACCACATCCCCACCAAGCAAACCCTGTGGAAGCATGCCAGAGGGGCTGGCCGGGTGGAGGAGATGATCGGCTTCTCGCCCCCGAGCCGGGCCGTTGCGCCGTCGCCGGACCTGATGCGCTGGGATGTGCTGGTGCACATCGACCGGGTTGAAGACTAGGCGCCCCTGTCCCCACGCTCCTCCCACTCCGGGCAGAGCGGACTTCCGTCCTCCGACGACGACGATCGTCCGTACCCACGCTTCCCGCACGCGGGGGGCTGGGTGGCCGGAGTGGAGGCCGGCAGGCCGGCGCAGGACCTGGGGCAGCGCCTTCGCCCGCCCGCGCAGGTGGCATCTTCGGGCTGCAAGGGCATGCCTTCCGTGGGCCACAGGCGCAGCCACGACGGCGACGATGGCGCTGGACAGCGGCGGTCTTGGAAGGACACGCTTCTCGGGCGGAGCCGCGGCAAGGAGCCGGCCGCGCCCTCCCCCCCGCTCCTGTGCGCCGTCGCAGCCGCACCCCAACCTCGCGCCGTGGCCACGACTCCTCCAAGGACAGGCGCGTCGACCGCGCCCCAAGGGAGAGCCGCTCTGGGGCCAGGGCGGGCTCCAACCGCTCCCGTGGTGCGTCCTCCTCGCGTGCGCCAGCGGCCTCTGCCAACCCGCTGCTCGCGCCGCCCCCGCCTCTGCCTCGGGCCCTGGGTGGCGCACAGGAGGATGACCCAGTGGTCGCTTTCTTCGACGTGGCTGACAAGGTGCTGCCGCCTCCTCCTAGGGTGGACGTGCAGGCGGAGGCCGTCGACAGGGCGGCGGCGTCAATGGTCGACAGGCCGCTCTGCTTCACCGACCAAGCGGGGGCTGGCAGCGGCAGCGACGCCGTCATCGACATGGGCCCGGCCCTCTCGCTCACGCGACACTCCCCCAGGCCGACCACCACACACGCCGTGCAGCTCGGCGCGGTGACCTCCCAGGTTCGCCACCTGCAGATCGCCGGCGAGGGCGGGGAAGGGCAGGCGGCCCAGCTGTTCGTCTCTGCTGCGCCATCCGTTCTGGGCAAGCTCCTGCCAGAGCCAAGACGCCCGCACGCTCCAGGCCTGCAGCGATGCCGGCCCGCCAGAGCGCCCGCCAGGCGAAGAACCCGTCCACCGTTTTGGTCAGCCAGTGGGCTACACTCCGCATTGTCCACGGTCTTGGCATCCTTGGGCCCAAAGAGACCATGACGACTGTCGGTGTCAAAACCGGCGGATCTCGGGTAGGGGGTCCCAAACTGTGCGTCTAGGCGGATGGTAACAGGAGACAAGTGACACGATGTTTTTACCCAGGTTCGGGCCCTCTCGATGGAGGTAAAACCCTACTCCTGCTTGATTAATATTGATGATATGGGTAGTACAAGAGTAGATCTACCACGAGATCAGAGAGGCTAAACCCTAGAAGCTAGCCTATGGTATGATTGTTGTTCGTCCTATGGACTAAAACTCTCCGGTTTATATAGACACCGGAGAGGGCTAGGGTTACACAGAGTCGGTTACAATGGGAGGAGATCTACATATCTGCATCGCCAAGCTTGCCTTCCACGCCAAGGAATGTCCCATCCGGACATGGGACGAAGTCTTAAATCTTGTATCTTCATAGTCCAGGAGTCCGGCCAAAGGTCATAGTCCGGTCATCCGGACACCCCCTAATCCGAGACTCCCTTAGTAGCCCCTGAACCAGGCTTCAATGATGACGAGTCCGACGCGGCAATTGTCTTCGGCATTGCAAGGCGGGTTCCTCCTCCGAATACTTCATAAAAGATGTTGAACACAAGGATAGTGTCCGGCTCTGCAAAATAAGTTCCACATACCACCATAGAGAGAATAACATTTGAACAAATCTAATCTGCTGACGTACTCCGCAGCGTGACATCATGCCACAGCCAAGCCTTTATTCGAATCGTTTTACTGTCCCACCTTAGCGCGTTTAGCGAGGCGGTTTCCTTGGCATGTCTTGTCAAAGCAGAGATCGTGTCCCCTTATTCCGGGATTCTCATCAATACGGGTGTGGGTAACCCAACCGTGCCTGTTGGTATGTCTTCTCAAGCGAAGGTGAGTCCCAAACGGTCACGGGGAGGGCTCTTGGTATTGAACCTCTTTATAAAGAGACCAAGGCTCGACTCCTTTTCTTTCAATCCCAATCAAATCCGCCTCTTACCTCGAGTTCCAACACCCAAAGCTTCAGATTCAGGCGCTTCGGACTTCCGACGATGTCCGTCTCCGAGCTCCAGGGCCGGTGGATGCCTTCCTCTGTTATGGAAGAAGACATGGTAAAGTTAAGAGATGCCAGGTATCTTACCGGCGAAATCTTGCATAGGCTGCCTGCCCAAGGGCAGGTCATCCCCACTCCCAAGCCCGGTGAGAGCATGGTGTTCGCGTCTCACTTCCTTCAGGGGCTAGGCTTCCCGATCGACCCCTTCATGAGGGGGCTCATGTTTTATTACGGGCTGGAATTTCACGACTTAGCTCCGGAGTCCATCCTCCATATCTCATCATTCATCGTCGCGTGTGAGGCCTTCCTCCATATTACTCCTCACTTCGGATTCTGGCTCAAAACCTTCAAAGTAGAGCCGAAGATGATTGAGGGGCAGTACGCGGAGTGCGGAGGTGCGGTTATAAGCAAGATTGCCGACGCTCCATGGCCCGAGGGCTCTTTTCAAGAGGAGTTCAGCTTATGGCAACGAGATTGGTTTTATATCACCGCTCCCAGGGGTACCAAATGGGTGGCGCCACCTGCTTTTCGCTCGGGTCCCCCACCACAGCTAGTATCATGGGTCAATAAAGGGCTAAACTGGGGGCCGTCCAAGGACGTGCCCTTGTTGCAGGGACGCGTTCGAGATCTCCTAGAAAGAGATATCAATCTGGCCGTAGTGATGCAGGTTATGTTGATTCGCCGCATCCTGCCCTGCAAACGCCGCCCCTCCGCCTGTGGGAGTTTAATCCGGAAGGACCACGAGCCCTCCAACATTTTGCGGGCGCGACGCCCATGGAGATGTACAATTTGTTCTTCGGGTCACAAGCAATGTGTCCGGATTTATCCGATGACGCAGGTCTGAGCTGCAATCGTCCGGACACTCAAGTAAGTAGCCCTATACCCGGACTCGCTATACGTATATTTATCATAAAGTTGCCCTTAAAAGAGTTGTCCCTTCAGCAGGAGTGGATAGCGAAAGCAAAACTACTTAGGTGCCCGGCTCCCCTCCCCGAGACTATGCTGGATCCCGTGTTAACCAGGATGCCGGAGGTTGTGCCTTTGGAAGAAGGCAAAGAGGGGAACAAGGAAGCTACCGCCTCCCCGAAGGAGGCTGTCAGGGAAGGAGGAATCAAGAATTCCTCCAACCAGGGAAAGAAGAGGACCGCCTCTGAAGACCCGGAGGCCATGGCCTCAAAGTGGGGGAAGAAACCTTCGTCAGATGGTCCGGCGCCGGGAGGTGCCTCGGCCGCATTGTGTCCCCAAGGGGATCAGCTCTCCACCGAGCCGTAAGTAAAGAGGGGGGGGGTTTAAAATGAGAGATATCCCCGTTCTATTTCTGAGGAAGATAACCGAAATTTTACCTTGTAGTTCGGATCTCCGCCCTTCTCAGCAGAGCTCATCTTCAGGGGATCTTTGTCCGGAGATGATGGAGAGCGGAACGCCTCCCCCTGCCGTGCCGCCTCGCGAGGCGGGCGACCATGAGGTGTCGTCACGGAGGGTTTCTCCGAATCCGGTAGGGCCGGAAGGCAGTCGTATGGCCCCCCAAGGCCCTTCGTGTCCGACCTTCGAAGAAGGCCAGCGGACGAGTCCGGCACCGTCCGGTGTACGGTCGGAGGAGCTGAAGGATCTGCTCGGGCGAGCATCTATCTCAGAAGAGCATCGTGCGTTGATGGACACGGTGATTGGAAGGATTTCATCCGTGGAAACCAGATTGTACGAGACCGTCAGGAGTTTATTGATGGGTTTTGAGGTACGTGAAACAATGTACCTTTTGACAGATCCGCATATATAAGATGCGCCCTATGTAGATAGTAGCCCCTGAGACTCGGTGCATTGTCAAAAAGGACGGCGCGCCGAGGATCATAATCGCAGGTATAATATTGCGCCTTTCTTATATAGGTGGCGAAGTGTCCGGTGGCTGGACGGATTGACGAATTTGCCGAGCTAAAGCGGCAACTTGTCGTGGCAGATGCCGACATCGCGCTTGTCAACAAGCGGCTTGACGAGGCACAAGGTATATAATTTCTTCGAAGACACCTGGTAAGAGGAGCTTGATGCCCGTACCTTACAACATATGTGCTTGATGCAGATGGTGCCGCTGCCATGGAGAACCTTTGGGCGGAACTTGCCCGAGCCAAGGAGCAGGCCAGGAAAAGCGATGCGGCTGCCTTAAGGGCGGCTGAAGAGCTGAAAGCCGAACAGGCTGCTCACTGCCAAAGCAAGAAGGAAATGGCCGAGATGGCTGAAAAGTTGAAGAATGCTGCCGACCGCTGCCAGCTTCTTGAAAAAGAAGATCGGGTGGCACGAAAGGACCTAGAAAAGGTCACTACCGAGGTCAAGGACATTCGCTTTGCGATGAGAGCTATGAAGCAGGAGCTACGTTAGGCCGGAGATATCATGACTGGGAAGCCCTATATGCTGCGGATGAAGTTTGGGGATCCTAGATATGCTCCGTTGGACCGGAAGTGGAGTGTGGCGAACACTTACCTGGACTTGGCGGCGTGTGCCGTGGATGCGGCCGAACACTTCCGCGATCAAAATGACCACGAAGTGGAGAAGCTTTTTTGGTCGCAGTTCCACAATCCAGAGAGCCCACTTTCAGTATCCGATCGGTTGGCCGCATGGGCGGAGCTGAATAAGTTATCCGGACTCGCCATGAATCATGTCGTGAGTCATCTGTGGCCGAAAAGGCCCGAGCCGAACAGTTATTTTAGCTTGGTGCAGCAGTTCCTCGGTGCGGTGCCACATATTAATGCAATGAAGAGGTCGACGTGCATAGAGGGTGCACAGATGGCTCTTGCTCGTGTCAAGACATACTGGGCGGATATGAAGGCCAGTGCTGTTGCATCCCAAGATTCGGACGAAAGCCATGTACCTGCCGAGCACTATTTTCAAGAAGTTCTACTGGGCGCTCGTTTAATAGAGATGCAGTGCTTGAAGGATGTTATGTTTGAATAACGTTTATCATTGTAAAACAATGTTTTGATGGGATATAAAAGCTTTTTATACTTGCGCTTTCAAGGATTAGGATACCTCCTGTGCGGCCATTGATGTATATGCGTATATAACCTGAAAGATGGCAGTCTTCGGCTTCAGCCCCCACACATATAATGCGGGAGTGTCCGCAAAAGGCACATTTTCACACTTGATCCAACGTCTTGGTCCTATAAAGGAGGTGACAGCGCAGCGAACTAGGCAACCGGACTATAATGCTTTATCACTTTCACTTAGCCATAGGAGTTTGACAGTGGGGCTACTATATAGCCCCTAGGGGCACCGCGCTCACCCGAATTCGGGGCGTGTATGTGCCTGACCGGGAAATGGCCCTTCGTTAATGCGGAGGAATTCTAAAGATTTCGGCGGGTCATCGAGTGGTTGACCAGTCTCGCGCTATATCATGACAGTCAGTTTTCGGCTTTCTCTACTGAGGTGCTCGCCTGGCCGAACCGGATCACAATCACAGTAGTTCTCCTGGTGCCGCCTTAGTTGATAGTGCGGAATGTAAGGCAGCAAAACACAGGAGCTAGGCAAACCCAACATTTGACCAAAGACATGATTCGGAGCTGATGCATATAAGGCCAAACTCGCGACGCTGAACACTCCCTAAGGTGTTCGGTCTTTATGAAAACGGGCTGAACAACGCCCTTGGTAAGAAGCCCCTGGTGTCCAGGTACGCGCAACATTCTGACGTGGCCAAATGCCAAGACGCCAACCTCCTCCTCGGTTATGGAAAGAAACTAGGGGATGTTTTCAACAAGAGACAGTGAAAAAGGTTTACGCAGGGTCTTAATCTGAAAAGAATCCTTGGGACGGGTCCCTACTGCACGTTTGCGCATGTGTCTCCGTTGTGCCATATCCTGGACGGGTGTAGCACGGTGCTCATATGTAAAAGAGAGGAACTTAGTTGAAAAACAATCGTGCGAAAATTTATGTTATATTAAATAAACAAAGTATAGTTCGGGAAATGGGTAGGATTGAGCTTGATTGTCTCTTGTTGTATACGCGCGGAGCCCCTTGTACGGGGGTATGCGGCTAAGAAGCCTTTGCATGTTTACGCCGGACTCGTCTAGCCTTGCCCGGGGGTCTGAACGACCTGTTTAGGTGCTTTAACTAGTAAAGCTGGTTTAGTGTGTGGCTGTCAAGGCAGCCGCACAGTATTCCACGCTCGAGGAGCACTCGATATTTCCCTTTAATGAGATGATACCTCGCGGACCGGGCATTTTAAGCGTAAGGGATGCATAATGCGGTATTGCGTTAAAGCGGGCGAAAGCTTCGCGTCCCAATAGTGCTTGATAGCTACTTGTGAATGGGGCGATGTGAAAGGTTAGCTTTTCACGGCGGAAGTTGTCGGGGAAGCCGAACATAACTTCTAGCAGGAGAGAACCCGTACAATGGGTATCTGGGCCTGGCGTTATCCCTTGAAAGGAAGTGTTGCCAGGGTGAATTTTTATTGGGTTTATCCCCATTTTGCGGATTGTGTCCTGGTATAGCAGGTTTAGATCACTGTCGCCGTCCATTAGGACTTGTGTAAAGCGGAGTCCGTCAATTATCGGATCTAATACCAAGGCAGTCCTGTCTGCGTTCCGGATACTTCTAGAGTAATCCTGATGGTCGAAGGTGATTGGTTGTAACGACCAGTGGCCGGACTCCTTTGGAATAGGCCGTATGGCGCGTATCTCTATAGGCGCCACTCTGTATTTCCCTTTTGTCACGTGAAGTGAGTTTACTGTTTTGACTTCTTGTAGGAATTTCTTTTGTTCTCCGGTGCTCTGCTTGTGGGGTTCGTCATCGTCCTCGCTTGGTATGTCGAGCCCCTTGTGTTCGGCGTTAAGTTTGCCGGATTTCTTCCCGGGAGTACTATGGATTTGGCATGTTCTGTCGAAGATGTTGTTTAGGTTAGATAGCTCACCCTTGCTATCCTTGAGGTGCAGCTTTTTCTGATACTGTCGAGAGCTTTTGAATCTGGCGTTGACTGCCGCGCTCTTCAGGCTGTTTCCCTTGGTTCGGCGCTGGTCCTTGCTACGCTGTGGTTTCCCATTTCCATCCCTGACTTCGGATGTACTTGGGTCGTTGGTGCTGCTTCTTGCCAACCAGCTATCCTCTCCTGCACAAAATCGGGTCATGAGGCTTGTTAATGCGGCCATTGTTCTTGGCTTTTCTTGGCCGAGGTGTCTGGCGAGCCATTCGTCTTGAACGCTGTGTTTGAAAGCTGCTATGGCTTCGGCGTCCGGACAGTCGACTATCTGGTTCTTTTTAGTAAGAAATCTGTTCCAGAGTTTCCAGGCTGACTCTCCGGGTTGTTGAGTTACATGACTTAGATCGTCTACATCCGGAGGTCGGACATAGGTCCCTTGAAAATTTGCCCGAAAAGCATCCTCGAGTTCTTCCCAACTTCCAATGGTGTTTTCGGGAAGGCTTTTAAGCCAATGCCGGGCTGGCCCTTTGATCTTTAGGGGTAAGTATTTTATGGCGTGGAGGTCATCTCCTCTAGCCATGTGTATGTGGAGGATATAGTCCTCAATCCAGACTCCAGGGTCTGTTGTTCCGTCGTATGCCTCTATGTTTACGGGCTTGAATCCCGATGGAAATTCATGGTCCAGCACCTCGTCGGTGAAACATAGGGGGTGTGCAGCACCCCTATATTTGGGTATGCCGTGATGTTCGGATACTTATTGCGTTGCATTGCTTACTAGAGCTTGCTTTCTTGGCCCGTAGATAGATCTGGCTGGGCCGTCTTTTTGATGCGAATCCTTGTGCGGATCGCGTGCCGGCTTGAGTGCGGCGCCTCTTGCCGCTCTATGTTGGCCATGGGGTTGTTTATCCGGCCGGGTGTCTTTTTTATTTTTTGATTGCGGGGGCTCTAAGGCCTCCTCATCAAATTCCGGCAGTATTTCTGCTTCGGATAGCTCTTTGTGTGACGACTGTCGCCGTACTTGTTTCCGGTGTTGAGTACTTTGCCCCATCTAATTCGGAGTGCATCTTCCGCTGTTTTGAGCTTCCGCTTCTGCTTTTTCAGGCTACATGTAGTGTCGACGAGCCCTTTGTGGAGGTTCTTCTGCTCTAGCAACTTGTCCGGTGTGAGGTTGTCCGGACTATTATCTTCACCGGGGACGGGTTGTTCGGTTTGTTTACCCAAATTTCCCTATTTGGATGATTGCTCGATGGCATGTTCGTCGTCCGCCGGTTCGCCCAGCTCGTTGGCTAGGTTTTTGTCGAGGTGGGGTTTGGCGCGGTGCTTACGCCGCCGCTTTGATTGCTTGTCGAGGGAACGATCCCTCGTTGTGTCCCTTTGTTCCTCGTCGTCGCTTCTTTTGGGTGTGTCCACCATGTATACCTCGTGAGATGAGGTGGTTGTCCAGTGCCCTATAGGCGCTGATTCCTGTTTGTCTCCTGCATCGTCGTCCATATCGTTGATGTCTTCGGAGCCGAAATCGAGCATGTCGGTTAAATCATCGATAGTGGCTACAAAGTGGGTGGTGGGTGGGCTTTGAACTTCGTCCGCATCCCAACCTTGCTGACCATAGTCCGGCCAGGGCTCTCCTGATAAAGATAGAGACTTTAGTGAATTTAGAATGTCGCCAAAGGGCGAGTGCTGAAAGATGTCTGCGGCGGCGAACTCCATGATCGGCGCCCAATCGGGTTCGATCGGCAGGGGTGCGGGAGGTTCGGAGTCCGAAAAGGAGTCCAGCACCTTGGAGTCACGAGCTTCGCAAAGGACAAGGCTGGTGCTCGGCTCGATCACCGTAGAGATTGCAGCCCCCGAGGCGGTGTCCAGCCACCCGTCCTCGATTGGCGCAGTCGGCTCCGAACTAAGGGTTGGAACGGACACTGAGGCGTCCTCCTGGGCACTGTCCGGCGGCAGAGCTAAATCATGCCCATCGTGACAGTGCGGCGCGCTCGGCTGTGGCTCGAATCCGTCGAAGATCAAGTCTCTGTGGATGTCAGCCGTGTAGTTCAAACTTCCAAATCTGACCTGATGGCCAGGGGCGTAGCTTTCGATCTGCTCCAGATGGCCAAGCGAATTGGCCTGCAGTGCAAAGCCGCCGAATACGAAGATCTGTCCGGGGAGAAAAGTCTCACCCTGGACCGCGTCGTTGTTGATGATCGGAGGAGCCATCGGGCCTAAAGATGACGACACAGAGGAACTCTCAATGAAAGCACCAATGTCGGTGTCAAAACCGGTGGATCTCGGGTAGGGGGTCCCGAACTATGCGTCTAGGCGGATGGTAACAGGAGACAAGGGACATGATGTTTTTACCCAGGTTCGGGCCCTCTCGATGGAGGTAAAACCCTACTCCTGCTTGATTAATATTGATGATATGGGTAGTACAAGAGTAGATCTACCACGAGATTAGAGAGGCTAAACCCTAGAAGCTAGCCTATGGTATGATTGTTGTTCGTCCTATGGACTAAAACTCTCCGGTTTATATAGACACCGGAGAGGGCTAGGGTTACACAGAGTCGGTTACAATGGGAGGATATCTACATATCTGTATCGCCAAGCTTGCCTTCCACGCCAAGGAATGTCCCATCCGGACATGGGACGAAGTCTTCAATCTTGTATCTTCATAGTCCAGGAGTCCGGCCAAAGGTCATAGTCCGGTCATCCGGACACCCCCTAATCCAGGACTCCCTGAACGGCCAAGGCGGCGGAGGCGCTCATCCGCCGTTCCGACGAGCCCCTGTCTGACTCCAACATCAAGGCCACCGCGAAGCTCATGAACCTAGACGCCATGGCACTCAAGATAGCCGCAGGCATGCACGGTCCTCACGGAGAGGCCTCGCAGGCCACCACCTCTCCATGTTAGTGCTTCCTAGCCGTAGTAGTCTCCGGCGACCCCATGCACTCGGCTGGGGTGTGTCAAGTTTCTTCATGCAATGTAATAGTGTAGGGCTCCACAGTGAGCGAGGCGTATATGTTCGTCAGCGGAATTTGGGGCCTATTGGTGGCCGCCGGCGAACCCCCGGCCCGATGGTGGCGTATCTGTGTTTGCCTCTTGTAGTTGTTGTAGTTGTAGTCGTCAGAGCTACTATCAGTTTCCCCCAGGAGTGATCCAAACTGCCCGATCATGAGTTGGAATGTACGAGGTTTGAACTCGCCGGCCCGGCGGGAAGTTGTTTTGGAAACGGCGGAGGCGCACAAGCTAGCCATCTGTGCCTGCAGGAAACGAAAATCGACGAGTGGAGTAGGGCTCTAGTTAGAGAGACGGGAGGAACGCGGCTTGCCGACTGCACCGTCCTCCCTGCCATGGGCACAAGGGGAGGAGTCACCATCTTCTGGGATAGAAGCAGAGTAGAGGTGCTGTCGCATGATGTTGGTTGCTTCTCAATCACTGCCAAGATCACCATTATCGCTAGCAGATCTACGTTCTGGCTCACATCAGTCTACGGGCCGGTTGACAACGGGAGGAAGAGCAACTTTCTGGCAGAGCTGGCGCGGGCTGCTCCTCCATCAGACACCCCCTGGCTCATCAACATCGATTTCAACCTGATATATGAGGCACGCGACAAAAACAACACCAACATTAATCGTAGGATCATGGGAACGTTTCGTGCGGCGATCGACGCGGCTGGACTGAAGGAGATCAAGTGCAAGAACAGAAGATATACTTGGAGCAACGAGCGCGTGTCGCCAACCCATGTCAGCATAGACAAATTCTTCTGCACCACGGCCTGGGCATCCATGTTTCCTTCCTACCTCCTCCATGCCGCGTCTACCTCCTGCTCCGACCACTGCCCGTTGCTGCTGGCGGAGGCAGCTGCGCCTCGACGAGCGGCTCGCTTCCGTTTCAGGTCGTTCTGGCCGAAGTTCCCTCGCTTCCACATCACGGTGCAGAGAGCATGGGATCGTCCGGTGGCCTCAGGCTGTGCCTTCAAGCGGATCAACACTAAGCTAGCTCGAGTGGCCCGCGACCTAAAGATCTGGGCCAAAGGCTTCTTCAGTGAGACAAAGCTCCAAATGCACATTGCAAATGAAATCATGCTCCGCCTCGACATAGCTCAGGAAAATAGACAACTAACATTAGAGGAGCTGCAGTTGCGGAAAAAGCTGAAGATGCGTGTGTTCGGACTCGCTGCCATCGAGAGGGCACGGTGGAGACAGGCCTCGCACGTCACCTGGTTGCACGCGGGCGATGCAAAGCTAGCATTCTTCCAGGCAAAGATCAACTCGCAGCGTCAAAAAAACTTCACCCATGCCCTGCACACCCAAGACTCCGTCGCCACTTCCCACGGCGACAAAGAACGGATCATCCATGAGCACTTCCGATCCACGCTGGGATCGACATCGCCGCATACCCATTCCATCAACTGGGAGTCCATCCAGCTGCTGTCCCTGCCGACAGTCGGCCTCGACAACCCATTCACCAAGGACGAGGTGTGGGCTGCGATCTGCAAGTACCTGCAGGAGAAGGCACCGGGCCCGGACGGCTTCAATGGCACCTTCTTCCGCTCGTGTTGGTCCATCATCAAGACCGATGTCATGGCAGCCTTCCACCAATTCTACAACCTCTCCGGTGGTGATTTGTCGATGATTAACAACGCCATGATCATCCTCCTGCCAAAGAAAGATGGGGCAACGGAGATCTCCCATTTCCGACCAATCAGTTTGAACCACTCGGTAGCCAAGCTAATCTCCAAAGTTCATCCATTAGACTAGCATCGGTCATCTCCGTCATCTCACCGGCGCAGATGGCTTTCCTGAAGTCCAAGTGCATCCACGACAGTTTTCTCTTCGCACAAAACTCCGTTAGAGCCCTCCACCGCTGCAAAATGCCAGTGTTACTAGTTAAGCTAGACATAGCGAAGGCGTTCGACATCATCTCCTAGGAATACCTACTGGAGCTGCTGCAGCAACTAGGGTTTAGTGCGCGTTGGCGCGATTGGGTGGCCCGCTTGCTCGCCTCGGCTTCATCTGCGATCTCGCTCAACCGCTCGATCGGCCCTGGCATCCTCCACCTACGTGGCTTGCGCCAGGGCGACCCTCTCTCCCCCTTCCTGTTCATTCTAGCCATAGACCCGCTGCATCATCTCATAGAAGCGACAATAGATCAGCAGCTTCTGCAGCGTCTACCTGGCCGCGATCTCATGCTCCGTGTCAGCCTCTACGCCGACGACGCCGTCATCTTCATAAACCCTAGAGGTGAAGAAGTGAACTCTCTGCCACAAATCTTCACGGACTTTGGTAAGGCGACGGGGCTCTGTATCAACCCAGCCAAATCCACGGTCTCACTGATCCATTGCGAGAACATCAACGTCAGCGACGTGCTCCAGGGTTTTGCTGGCTCCATCGCCCCATTCACCATCAAATACCTGGGGTTGCCGATCTCTATGGGCCGACTGAGATTGGTCCACTTCCAATTCATCGTCGACAGAATTAAGGCAAGGCTCATGGGATGGAAGGGCAAGCTTCTGCCGATGGCCGGGCGCCGCGTCCTGGTTCGATGCGTGCTGATTGCCATGCCAACCTTCGCCCTGACCGCCCTGCGTGTCCCAAAGAAGATCATCAAGGAGATAGACAAGTGCAGGCGGCGTTTTCTCTGGCGCCAGGATGAGGAGATTTTGGGAGCCAGCTGCAAGATCAACTGGCCTACGATCTGCGCCCGACGGAGCAAGGGGGACTGGGCATCCCTGACTTGCAGTGTTTCGGTAGGGCGCTGCGGTTGCGCTGGCTTTGGAACGCTTGGCACCACCTGGAGCAGCCGTGGGTGGGCACCGACCTACCCTGTGACGACACGGATAAGGCACTGTTCGCAGCCTCCACCAGTGTGGCGATCGGGGACGGGGCTCGAGCCTCCTTCTGGCTATCCCCCTGGATCGGCCATGGCTGCCTCTCGTAGCAATTCCCAAGGTTGTTCAACTACTCACGACGCAAGAACAGATCGGTCAGGGAGGCCCTCGGAGATGACGTGTGGATCCGTGACCTCAGGCACGGCAACAACCTTCACCTCCTGCCGGAGGTCCTCGCCCTACACCACCTGCTTCAAGGAGCGGGCGCGCAACTGCAGCCGGAGGCGTCTGATGATTTGAAGTTGTATAGAGCAAGCTCTGGACAGTACTCAGCGAGGTCGGCATACATGGCGCAGTTCCAGGGAAGAACGGCAACCCAGTTTGACCGGCTGGTATGGAAGGCCTGGGCGCCTGGCAAAATCAAATTCTTCACCTAGTTGCTCCTGCAGGATCGGGTATGGTGCAACGACCGGCTGCAGCGTCGGGGATGGACAAACGCCTACTTCTGCCTGTTATGCGTCAGGAACCTGGAGTCATCGAGATACCTTTTCTGGGGCTGCCAGGTAGCCGGACGGGTCTGGACCGAGCTAGGATGGTGGCACGACTGCTCGGCTCTCACCCAGATGGGGAGCAGGAGCCACGACAGCTCCACCGCGACTGTCCAAGGGATCCTGGAGTGAACACAGCAGCAATGGAGCAAAGGTGTTTGGTCACTCTGCTGGCTTGCTTGCTGGGAGATATGGCAGGAGAGAAACCATTGCACTTTTAGGCAGCAGCTCCCATGCATGCACCCAATCATCAACTGAATCACAGACAGCATCGAGCTATGCAGAGTCACAGGAGCTACGTGCTTAGAGAGCCCCTTCGGGGACCCCCCTTGAGGGATAAACCCCAGGCTATTTGGGTGTTGACCGGCTGTGGCACACCCAAAAACATCGATCCTAGGATCCTCACCAACTTTGTTATTTCCCACTGCTTTCTGCTATGATCAATGAAATAGCCAGCAATTGCTGAATCTTTCAAAAAACCCTCGGTGTTCGTAGGAACCCTGGTTCAATGTCGTGAGAAGGGAGAGGATGTATACGACCGATCAGAATTATTGAATTCATACTCTAGCCAACTGCTCCAAAGTCTGGATGGGCAATATATTTTGAAAATCTCCTTACGTCCCGACTTTTAGTCTTTAGACATGGGATCCATGTAGACTACAGAATATATTTTTTAGTATTGCGCTAGCAGGATCTCGATCTCGAGATCTCTTGGCTCTGATAGCATATTGAATTCGTACTCCAGCTAGTTGCTCTAGAATTCCAAGTTAATAAGTAGCATTTGGATCCTAGGATCTAATGAAATCTCATTTTACGGCCACAACTAGGAGCAATTATAGCCTTTTATCGTATGCCCTCCTCCGACTACATCAACGGTATGGATGGGCAATGTGTCTGTGACAACCGGGCTCCAGAGCGGAAATGGACAAGTGGTTAGTTGAGCTGGACCGGTTCCGGGTGACCTGCGTGTCGTGTGAGTGGGCTCGTGTGCCGTTGGGTGTGGGTACTTAAAGTGTGAACCTTGTGTGTGTTGTCTTAGCTAATGAGGTAGAAAACATCTAAATCTCTCTTGCTTCCCTCGTTCTCCACTTGCTTTTCTATCCTACTTATCCCCAATTCCCCACCTACCTCTACTGTTACCTGTGATTTCCTCTAGGGGCCTCAGAATTGGTATCCAAAGCCTTGATTTAGCATCTGTTACACTTGTAATATCTTGACCTGGTGGTAAAATTTCACCGCGAAGAGTGCAAATTTTGTTATTTGGAGAATTCACACAAAATCCCTAGGGGTTCGCTGGACTCGGAGTGAGTCACAACGGCGCCATCGAAGCTGCCCCTTTCGTCCATGCAGACCAAGCTGGCCATCTCCGCCATGGGAGAGGGTTTGGAGAACCTCCAGGAGTCGCTGGCCACACTGCTCACGAAGTTTAATGCCATGGATCCCGAGATCTCGAATTTGAGCAAGCATATCAAGGTGACGTAGGAGAGTGTCGACGGAATTTGTAACATCCCAATTTTCTATTTGGATGTTATGCATAGATCATTCATATGCATGCATATTTTATTTCATTCTTGGATTTTATTTGGTTGTGATCCAAGAAATCTTAAGCAACTCAAGGACCCAAGGAGAGAGTTGGAGGTTTCATATAATTTTCATTTTTGAATTTATTTCAAATTTGAAAAGTGGATCAATTTGATTTCAGCAAATTTTTCCAATTATTTCAAAACAATAAAAATAAAAGAGAGAAGATAGAAGGACTTCTTCAAAACAGAGGAGAGATGTTGGAAAAGAAATTTGGAAGTCAAATTATTTTATTTGCAATTTTATTCGATTGCATTTTATTTAAATTAGGGAAAAACATGCATTTTTAAAAATTGCATTTTGTCTAGAAAAATGTTCACATTGTCCCAAATATTAGGAGGGGATGGTGAAAATTGTTTCTGGAATTTTAGGATTTTTTATTTTATTTTTATTCGGATTTTTCTTTGAGGCGCTATTTTAAAAAAAAAGTCGCACGTGCCAACTGGGCCGGCCCAGCCGAAGCCAGGCCAAGGCCCAGCTTGCCAACCACCTCACCGTTGCCCCGTGACCGCGCGGACTCCGGCAAGGGAGTCCGGGTCGGAGCCGCCCGTCGCCCCCTCGCGCAAGACGAGGCCCCCAGTCCTCTTATAAGCTGCACCCCGCCGCCCCTCTTCGCCCCGTCCCGCTCGCCCCACCGCCACTGTAGCCACCGCCGCCGCTGCTGCATGCTGCCGCCGCTGCCGCTGCTGCGTGCTGTCGCCGCCGCCGCTGCTCGCTGCTACCGCCCGCGCCTCTGCTAGCCACCGCCCGTCGTTGCCAAGCCCACCATCACCGGAGCCGCCACCTCGCCGGAACCGCCGCCCGCCTCGCCGTTGACTGCTTCGTCATTTGACCGAACCGGTATAAAAACCGTCTCGGTTCGCCGGTTTATTCTTTGCTTTTTTTAGTTTCGGTTTAGATCGGTTTTATCTTTTTTTAGTTTGTTAAATAGTGGACATTCACCCGATTGGTTCTGTTAATGAACAAGTTCATTCGTTAGTCTCTGTTAGCGGACGTTCATCCGATAGATTTTCTTTTTCTGTATATTTTCAGCCAGGGACCTATCCATGAATACTTTTGTCGCGATTTAGCCCCTAATTTGCAAACTAGCGTAATTTTTAGCTCGTTTATCCAAATTAGATGAAACCAACGCCTAATTCTTTGTAACGACCCCCTATCCAGTAAAGCAACTGGAACCTGATTTTGAAAATTTAAAATTTGAGTTTAGTTTAGATTAGTTTTTGACATTGTTTTGTTTGTATCTTGAGTTTCGTAACTCTGTTTGAGTTGATTCTTTTTGCTAATCGTAGCTAATCACATATACCCACTGTTAAGGTCTAATACACATGAAAATAATGTTTTTAGAAGTTGTTTTGTGTTTAGTTTCATTGTTTGCTTGTTTCAAGTATTTATTTGGATCTTTTCTCGATTTCTCTTTGCATCGTTTGATTGATTGCTTATGTATGCTACTGTTTGTCTATGCTAGATTTTCCGGAGAACGAAGCTTGTTACTACGAATCTCTAGAGTTTTCCAATCGTCAGCAACACAAGTTACACTTTGATCATACTATTCAAGACCTAGTTTTTACTATGCATTAGTATTGCCCCTCAAATATTTGCATGAGTAGGATTGGAAACATGTGGTCTGGTTGCAGTATTTGAGGTAGAAACCTATTACCTTTGATCACCCCGAGAATATACGTTATGCTCAATTATTGCTTAGCCATGCTCGTAGACGGGGATTGGATCATGATACACATGGAAGTTGTTAGAGATATTAATTTTTGGATAACATTAAGGTGGCAACTTTAATACACATCTGGGTGGATTGGTTGGGGCACTTGGAGAAACCAGTGCTTGCCCATTGGGAAATCCCGGAGTACCCATGTGATTTTTCCTCGGTTCGTCTTCCAGGCTCAAAGGGATCATATGATATTTCATGCCTAGAAACTTCCATGTGCAGCCACAAGCCATTATAGGCTCTGGCGTAGTTGAGTAAGTTGTATGAGCTCTTGAAGAGGTGGACTAGCAGATGTAGGGGAAAGTAGGTGTACTGGTCTACTCAGAGTAGAGAGTTAATGCTTCAGAAAGACTATGTCTCGATCTTCCGATCACGGATGCGGTCGAGTCTTGTGGGAAAAGTGTGCAACCTCTGCAGAGTGTATAAACAAATCATGGTTAATCGTGTCCCCGGTTATGGACATCTTGAGTATCTATAAGTGGATATTATTGTTGATCTCATCACTCTTTGATTAACTGAATTGGGTTTAATGATGATACTTGATTAATGATGGGATTTGAGTTGGAGGAGCCTTCTCAACTAATGGTATAACTTTGTAGTAAATAAAATGTATTCCTTTGTTGTAGGGAAAAATTAGCTTTACGCAAAATTAAACTTAGAGCCTCCACCAGCCAAATATGCATGTAGATATAGTTTCTTGCATTCATTGCTTTACAGTGTAACTCTGCCAGCATATTCCATGTGCTGACCTACACGGCTGCAGCGTCTCATGTTGCAGACTTTACCAACGAAGAATAAGGTGCGATAGGTCGTTGTCATGCACTCAGCTATGCCGTTGGAGTTGATGGACTCATTTATCTTCGAAGCTTCTGCAGTTATTTAGTTTAGATGACATTCAACCATTTTTATTTGTGTAATACATACTCTTTATGAGGATTTCGATGTAATAAGTGTGTGATTGAACTCTGCTATAATTCCTCGAGTACTGTGTGTGTCAGCATACCAATCCGGGGATGACACTTAAGCACAGAGACTTTGGTCCATTGGGATCGTGGTCACTACAAGATGGTATCAGGACACACACTGACTGTAGGACGCGACCACTAGGAAAAGCCACGGGATTACTCTTCTTTGCTCATTTCTAGTTCTCCTCTATTTCTACTCTATAGAGGGCGGACCCTTGGAATAAGTTCACTCAGCCAGATGACGACACCCATTTTGGATGACACTTGAAGGAAGTCATGAAGTATCTGAACATCATACTACTAAGTTTCACTGGAAATTTCTCTGCAACTTTACCGGAAGAGGAGCGCTGGAGGATCAAAGTTCGTGTACCTGTGAGGATGTTTGCGCCAACAACAGAGCCCATTGATTTTACCATGGATGCACCAAGTTGGAACTTGGGAAAGAGCAAGGCAGCCACATCACTTTTGGACGCATTTGTGAGGTGTACCACAAGGAGCTTGAAGACACCGTCTATCAGATATGTGGATGCCGAGATGACGAATTGGAGATGATTCACACCAGGAAGGATGTATCAATTGGAGCATACATTCAGGAGATGGATCAGCACATTCGTCGATATGAGAAGCAAATGTGCGCTATCATGAAGAAGACCAAGAAGCTGATGAAGAGGAATATCGAGCTAGAAGAGGAACTCAAGTCAACGCGTGATGGATATGAGGAAGAAATTGTTGTACTACTAGAGAAGCATGAAGACCTGAAGAAGAAGCTAGGAATACCCACGGAGAACCTGAAGCAAGAGCCTGAAGTGGAGATTCGTTCGAAGGACTACATCATCTTGGACGACACCGACACGGAGAGTGATGCAAATGATGACAGTGATGATGACTACGTAGACGAAGCTGGAGTCGATATTATGGAGTCTTCCATCGATCAAAATTTCTAGGCGACCACCATGCTACTAGTAGTATTCTTCCAAGTAGTTAGTATTGATCGAGTTGTAATCGTAGTTTAGATTGTTTGTGTGAACCTTGTTTGATATTGAATGAGGTGAATTGATTGTTTTTGCCTCATATGCATATGGGTAGTGAAATCTCTCTTAGACCTTATTCTATTCTGTTTTCTCACCCCCTCTAACCCATCAGATTCCTCCGAGACGTGACACCGGATTCGTGTTCCCACCGAAGCTCACCCAGTTGATCCAACAACAGAATGCCTTGATGTAGATGTTAGTCTAGAATCAGAATCAGAACCAAGGCAACAACAACAACCCACCGCCACCACCCCCTGCTGACAACCTAGCCGTTTCTTGAGGTTGAATCCGCCGGTGTTCTCTAGCAGCACCGAGCCGATTGTTGCAGATGATTGCACTACTAGGGAAAACCCTAGCAGTAGCGCGTGTTTAAAGCCTATCAGTAGCGCGGGGTACAGCTAAAGGTTAGCAGTAGCGTGGGCTGTACCGCGCTACTGCTATATCGACTTAGTAGCAACACATTCTAAAATGAGCGCTACTGGTAATTAGTAGTAGCGTTTCTCCTAGCACGCGCTACTACTATTATTCCATGTTTCTTTTTTATTTCATGTTGTATTCATATATCTTTATACAAGTTTTCAAACCGCAGCAATTTAGAGAATGATTTTACATCATAATGAGTTATTACATCAGTGGGAGAAAGAACCGTGGACTAGTTTCAAGTGGATGGACATCCACTTGAAACTAATCCATGTTTCTTTCACCCAATGATATAATAAATATCATCATCATCATATCATTAACAACTTATCATCATAATACATCATTGTCATATAACACCTCCTCATGATCATCGATTTCATCAGTGAGACATCACATACAAGTTGGTCACTAGACATAATCACAACTACTCATCATCATCAACTCTCATAAACATATTGTACCTCATAGGACCTACTACATTCTATTAGGACCTACTATATTATCTTGGGTAAAATAGCATAAAACAAGATAGCCCCTGACTCTCCATTATGGAGAATGGAGATTATCCTATCTCCGATTCTTGCCTTTCGCGCAATGTTCCTTCCAAGAACCTCCTTACGAATGTTCATACATTTCTTCCATTCTTTGATTATCATGTGTTCACCGTTTTTAGAAACCCGGTATGCACAGGTGTGATTCCTAGGACGACCTAGTTGTATGTTCAAAACATCCAGGCAACCATTTTGATACATCAAATGACGCACACAATCCATCGAGATTTTCTGTTGAAAAACATAGTAATAACTTCGTAGTTAGCAATGTTGTTCAGTTTTAGAAGTATGCAAAAGATGCATGGATGTCGTAATAGTAAAAAATCTTACCAAGAAATCTCCATGGAAGTTATCGTGGTTCGACACGTGCACTAGTGGCACGTATTCACCATAATTTGGAGGAGTTCGATAAAAAGCATTGTAATTCTCAATGTCAGTACAATATGCGACTAGATGATTTTTCTCTTGATAAGTTAACTCAGGGCGATCGGTGTAGTTGGTTCTGTCTACCATCTTCCGCACACTCTTGAAGCATGAAAATAAGCTATCAATGGAAAAAAGTTGTCAACTATTTTGAAATAAACAATATAAATTACTTAATAACTATGTTTGAGGAACACACATAGCGGCAGAATTGGAAGCGTATCAACAAGAACCCAAATGTCCAAATTATCTTGGTCGATGTTAGGACCACCAAGATCCATGGTGACAAACCTACCCTCTTGAAAATCATACATCTTGCAAAGTGCTTCCCAACCCGGGCAACCAAAATTGGATACGCTCTCATAAAATTGTATAGATTTACCTCAAAATCCATACCATGATGGGTCCTTAGGTTAATTTTCTTTGTTTCATTCCTCTCATGATCTTAAAAACCCATCCTCTCCAAGACATAGCGTCTTGCATGGCATGGGATAAGCTAGTCGAATTGTAAAAGACGAAAATTACACGTTGAAGTAGTATAAGTCGAGCTTAATTACGAAAAAAAACTTAGCATCGTAGCGTACCGTTTCACAATCGAAGGCCTCCTCGAGCTTAATGCTGAAGCGCCGATCATCGTCCAGGTGAGGCCTATCGCAGAAACCCCAGTTGTCGCCGCACCAGAAGCACTCCCTGGACCTTCTTCGTCCGATGACATTTCCTATGTTCATAATTCAAAGATTAAACTTGTACAATTAAATATATGTACTACAAAAACAAAATTAGATCATTATTATTCATCACAGGTTGACTATGGGTCTGTCGAGTCTTTTCTTGAAAATTCTCAGCTCACGTGGTGTATATATTCGACCGACGGTTATGGTAGCTCCTCCTTTCGTTCCCGAGTGCATTACACCAAATTGTATAGCACATGTGAATGAAGGAGAAGCTACCACCACGACAACAGTCATGATTCTTCATCCTCTCATATATGGTGGATACTCTCCCTCACTGATTCCTCTCTGACATTTGCGACCGTCGGTGATGGTCGTTACTCCTCCTTCCCCTAGTGCATAACGAAGGTCTAGCACCCGGAGAAGAAGGAAAAACGACCTCCACGACAATAGTCGGGATTCTTCGGCCTCAACAGTCTTAAGGTCAACCTGAAATATCCAGGCCACTCGATATTTCCTACATATTCTAGCACAAGTCATGCCAAAATTCACGAAAAAATCCGGCATGACCTTTGCTAAAACAGGACATATCGAGCACCTGAAATTTGCTGGAACAAAATTAATCAACACTCCGGCAAAACATAGGCCACTCGGATATACATGTTTTTATCTACATAGGCCTATTTGAGCAACACAAGATATACATGTAATATCACTAATACAACTAAAACCCTAGCGAACGAATGTGACATGTTCAACTAGTTCTATTAATTCAACTAGTTCTTAATAAAAATAAACTTACTATAAATAGAAATAAACTAGTTCTTTCTAAAAATAAACTAGTTCAACTAGTTATATTTATTTTCTTACTAAAAATACATTAGTTCTATTAATTCAACTAGTTCTTACTAAAACCAAACTAGTTCAACTAGTTAATTAATTTACTTACTAACTATTTTAAACACTTACTAAAAACAGTAAAAAAACTATATTATACAATAGTAAAAAATAGGAAAAAAAGATGGACGGAGGAGGAAGAAGGAGAGAGGAGGAGGGGGAGGAGGCTGATGGGATTGGAGGAGGGAGGGGGCGGGGGGAGGATGGGGAGGGGCGGCCGAAGGAGGAGGAGGAGGGAGGGGGCGGGAGGGTGGAGGGGGAGGGGGCGGCCGGAGGAGGAGGAGGGATGGGGCGGGGGTGGAGGGGGAGGGGCGGCCGGTGGAGGAGGAGGGAGGGGCAGTGGGAGGAGGGCGGCCAGAGGAGGAGGGGGAGGAGGGAGTACCTCGGCGAGGAGAAGCGCGACGGCGGTGGACGACGGGTTCGGCGCGGCCGGGCGAGAGCGAGTGAGAGGGAGAGAGTGAGTGAGAGGGTACCGGTGCAGTGAACCGCTTTAGGATAAGGTGAGTAAGTAGTAGCGCGTTTCAGATAAACGCGCTACTGCTATGGGACATAGCAGTAGCGCTGGTCGGGAATACGCACTACTGCTAAGTGGGGCTAGCCATCTGCGCCCAGTACAAATATAGCAGCAGCGTTCTTTAGCAGAACGCGCTACTGCTAAAGTAGTAGCAGTAGCGCGGTTTATTTAAACCCGCTACTACTAAGTAGCAGTAGCGCCCTTTTTGGTCCAGCGCTACTGCTAAGATGTTGTGTATAAGGTTTTCCCTAGTAGTGTTGGCTCTGCAAGATTGGGAGAGAGCTGACCACTACCGGATGCACATATGCGGAGAGAGTGTGCTTTGTCGCACATCAGCTTGATGGACCCGCATCATCTTGGTGGGAGAACTTCACCACCACTTACCCCATTTCTACAGTTACATGGGATCAGTTTCATCAGGCCTTCCGCACCGCACATGTTTCAGCTGGAGCTATGAGTTTGAAGAAGCATGAGTTCCGCAACTTGCGCCAAGGGAGTCATACAGTGGGACAGTATGTGGATGAGTTCAGCAAGTTAGCACGCTATGCCCCAAAGGATGTGGCCACAGATGCTGCCAAGTAGGAGAAGTTTCTTGAGGGACTCAATGATGAGCTAAGCATGTAGTTGATGATGGCAACTTTCAACAACTATCAGGAGTTGGTAGACATGGCCCTCATGATAGAAGGCAAGCAACAACAGATTGATAATCACAAGAGGAAGTATGGACAGGGGAGGTACACTTCTGGAGCTCAGCAGAAGCCCCGCTATTCCCCGTACTTGGGAGGACATACTCATAACCATGGAGGACATTCGCACAATGGAGGAAGTTCACACAACCACAGTGGCCCTAAGAATGGCAATGGGAATGGAGGAAGCAACAGTCAGAACCATTCCAACCCCGCGACACCCGCCAAGAAGGATCTGAGTCACATTACTTGTTTCAAGTGCGGGAAGACCGGACATTATGCCACTGAATGTTCTGAAGCAAAGAATGGAAACGGCAATGGAAGTTCTGCAAAGAAGCCCAACCCTTTCACCAGAGGTCAGGTGAACCACGTCAGTGTGGAGGAGATTGAGGAGCAGCCCGATGCAGTTGTCGGTAAGTTTTTGATTAATGCATTTACAGCCCTTTTTTTGATACTGGTGCATCTTATTCATTCATATCAAGGGGCTTTGTGGACAAGTTTAAATTGCCAACCGTAGCCCTTAAGTCACCTATGTTAGTGAGTTCCCCAGGAGCAGAGTATATGGCAAGTTGGGGATGTTATCAATTGCCAATAACGATAGGTAGACACATTTTCCCCACCGACCTTATTGTCCTGGAGTCACAAGGATTGGACATGATCCTAGGTATGTTTTGGCTATCCAAGTTTGAGGAAAACATCGATTGCGCCGGTAAATCAATTCTTCTCACCACCCCAGAAGGAAAGAGGATCAAGTATGTGTCTAGGCATGCGCTGAGGAGGACTCAGGTAAATTCCCTATCAGGATTTGTTTAGGAGGAAGTACCGGTGGTGAAGGATTATCCCGATGTATTTCTGGAGGAGTTACCAGGCATGCCACCAGATCAAGATATTGAGTTTTTGATTGAGTTATTGCCAGGCACCGGACCAATATCCAAGAGACCGTATCGGATGCCCGCAAATGATCTGGAGGAAATTAAGAAGCAGATTAAGGAGTTACTGGAGAAAGGTTATATTTGACCAAGTTCATCACCCTGAGGAGCCCCAGTGCTTCTAGTGGAGAAGAAGGATGAATCTTTGAGGATGATTGTTGATTATCGTGCGCTGAATGAGGTGACGATCAAGAACAAATACCCTCTGCCGATGATCAATGATTTGTTTGACCAGCTGCAGGGAGCTAGGTTTTCTCCAAGGTTGATCTTCGATCAGGTTATCACCTGTTGAAGATCCGAGAGCTGGATATACCTAAGACAGCTTTTACCACGAGGTATGGGCTATATGAGTATACAGTTATGTCATTTGGTTTGACTAATGCCCCCTGCCTATTTCATGAGTATGATGAACAAGGTGTTCATGGAGTTTTTGGACAAGTTCGTTGTGGTGTTCATTGACGATATATTGGTCTACTCGAAGAATGAAGGAGAGCATAAGGAACATTTGCGCTTGGTTCTCGAGAAGCTCAGGGAACATCAGTTGTATGCCAAGTTCAGCAAATGTGAGTTTTGGTTGAAATAAATTGAATTTCTTGGACATGTTATATCAGGAGAAGGAATAGCAATAGACCCAACTGAGGTTGTATATGTGACTGAGTGGTTGGCACCCACCTCAGTTGGAGAGATCGGGAGTTTTCTCGACTCGCAGGTTATTACTGGAGATTTATTGAGAATTTTTCCAAGATAGCAAAGACAATGACGGATTTATTGAAGAAGGACACCAAGGTTAAATGGACAGAGGATTCTGAGGTCAGTTTTTAGGAGTTGAAGAAATGTTTGGTTACAACCCCAGTGCTGATTTTCCCAAACATACGCAAGGATTTCCAAGTATATTGCGACGCTTCACGTAAACGACTTGGAGGTGTGCTTATGCAGGATGGAAGAGTTGTTTCATATGCCTCACGACAGCTTCGACCTCACGAGTTGAATATTCTACGCATGATTTGGAGTTAGCTGCCATAGTGCATGCGCTCAAGACATGGAGACACTTTCTCATCGGTAATAGTTGTGATGTTTACAGGATCATAAGAGTTTGAAGTACATCTTCCCGTAGAAGGAGTTGAACCTCAGGCAAAGGAGATGGTTGGATCTCATAAAGGATTTTGACATGAGATTGCATTATCATCTAGGAAAGGCCAATGTCGTAGTAGATGCGTTGAGCCGCAAGAGTTATGTTAACACGCTCATAACCGGAGGATTACCTCAGGAGTTAGCCGATGATCTCCGGGAGCTACACTTGGAGATAGTTCCGAGAGGTTATGTTGCAGCTTTGGAAATTCAGTCCAGTTTGTTGGGAAAGATCAGAGAAGCCCAAAAGACGGACAAGGAGATTGCAGAGATAAAGGAAAGGATGAGTAAAGGAAAGGCTAAAGGCTTTGGTGAGGATGAACACGAGACTTTATGGTTTGAGGATCGTATCTACGTGCCTAATGACCCTGAGATTAGGAAGTTGATTCTTCAGGAGGCTCATGATTCGCGATATTCGATTCACCCTGGCAACACCAAGATGTATCTAGATTTGAAGGAGAGTTTCTGGAGGACAGGAATGAAGAAGGATATTGCTGAGTATGTAGCGATATGTGATGTATGTCAGAGAGTTAAGGCAGAGCATCAGAAACCAGCAGGGTTACTTCAGTCTTTGCCGATACCCGAATGGAAGTGGGATAAACTTGGCATCGATTTTATCACTGGATTACCCAGGACTCATGCAGGCTATGACTCTATCTGGGTTGTAGTCGATCGCTTGACGAAGGTAGCCCATTTCATCCCTGTGAAGACAACTTACACGAGTGCTAAGTTGGCGAAGATATACATGACCAGGATCATATGTCTGCATGCAGTTCCGAGGACCATCGTATCAGATAGAGGAGACACAGTTTACTTCAAAGTTTTGGAATCAGTTGCATGAAACTTTGGGTACCAAGCTAGAGTTCAGTACAACCTTTCATCCGCAGACAGATGGACAGACCGAGAGAGTCAATCAGATTCTGGAGGACATGTTGAGAGCTTGTGCGCTAGATTATGGATCTAGTTGGGATGATAATTTGCCCATTGCAGAGTTCTCCTATAAAAACAGTTATCAAGCCAGTTTGAAGATGGCCCCTTTCAAAGCCTTGTACAGAAGGAGGTGCAGGACACCGCTATCGTGGGATGAAGTTGGAGATAGACAGTTGTTCGGACCTGACTTAATCAGAGATTCTGAGGAGAAGGTTAAGTTGATTCGAGACAGACTCAAGATAGCCCAGTCCTGGCAGAAGAGCTATGCCGAGACTAACGCAAGGAGGTAGCCTACGAAGTAGGAGACATAGCATATCTTCGTGTGTCCCCACTTCGAGGAGTTCAGGGTTTTGGAGTCAAAGGGAAGCTAGCGCCACGATTTGTAGGACCCTACAGAGTTTTGGAACGCATGGAAGAGGTTGCCTACAAGTTCAAATTGGCTGAAGGATTGTCAGGAGTTCATGATGTGTTTCACGTTTCCTAGTTGAAGAAGTGCCACGCAGATATGGCCGACATTCCTCTGAGGGATATAGTGCCACTAGAAGCAATTCAGTTGGATAGTGATCTGACCTATGAAGAGAAGCCAGTCAAGATTCTCGAGTTTTCCAGCCGAGTTACTTGCAGGAAAGTCATCAAGTTTTGCAAAGTTCAGTGGAGCCACCATATCGAGGAGGAAGCCACCTGGGAGCGAGAAGAAGATCTCCACAAGGACCACCCACACTTTTTTGCTGGCCAACCCGAATCTCGAGGGTGAGATTCATCTTAAGAGGGGTAGGTTTGTAACATCCCAATTTTCAATTTGGATGTTATACATAGATCATTGATATGCATGCATATCTTATTTTATTCTTGGATTTTTTTGGTTGTGATCCAAGAAATCTTAAGCAACTCAAGGACCCAAAGAGAGAGTTGGAGGTTTTATATAATTTTCATTTTTGAATTTATTTCAAATTTGAAAAGTGGAAGAATTTGATTTCGGCAAATTCTTCCCAATTATTTCAAAACAATAAAAATAAAAGAGAGAAGATAAAAGGACTTCTTCAAAACATAGGACAAATGTTGGAAAAGAAATTTGGAAGTCAAAATATTTTAATTGCAATTTTATTTGGTTGTATTTTATTTAAATTAGGGAAAAACATGCATTTTTCAAAATTGTATTTAGTCCAAAAAATGTTCACATTGTCCCAAATATTAGGAGGGGATGGTGAAAATTGTTTCTGGAATTTTAGGATTTTTTATTTTATTTTTATTCGGATTTTTCTTCGAGGCGCTGTTTTAAAAAAAGTCCCGCGAGTGCCGACTGGGCCGGCCCAGCCGAAGCCAGGCCAAGGCCCAGTTTTCCAACCGCCTCGCCGCCACCCCGTGACAGCGCCGGACTCTGGCAAGGGAGTCCGGGTCGGAGCCGCCCGTCGCCCCCTCGCGCAAGCCGAGGCCCCCGACCCTTTTATAAGCCGCACCCCGCCGTCCGTCTTCGCCCCGTCCCGCTCACATCGCCGCCGCTGTAGCCACCGCCGCCAAGCCGCGCCACGCCGCCGCCGTTTTGCGCTATCGCCGCTGCTGCTGCGTGCTGCCGCCGCCGCCACTGCTCGCTGTTGCTGCTGCTGCCGCCCGCGCCTCTGGTAGCCACCGCCACCGCCCATCGTCGCCAAGCCCACCGCCGCAGGAGCCACCACTTCGCGGGAACTGCCGCCTGCCTCACCGTTGACCATTTCGTCGTTTGACTGAACCAGTATAAAAACCGTTCCGGTTTGCCGGTTTGTTCTTTGTTTTTGTAATTTCGGTTTAGGTCGATTTTATTTATTTTTTTAGTTCATTAAATAGCGGATGTTCACCCGATTGGTTCTGTTAACGAACGAGTTCGTTTGTTAGTCTCTGTTAGCAGATTTTCGTCCGATAGATTTTTCTTTTTCTGTTTATTTTCGGCCAAGGACCTATCCGCGAATACATTTATCGCAATTTTTCCTCTGATCTTCAAACTAGCGTAACTTTTAGCTCTTTTATCCAAATTAGATGAAACCAATGCCTAATTCTTTTTAACGATCTCCTCTATCCAGTAAACCAACTTGATAATGATTTTGACAATTTAAAATTTGAGTTTAGCTCAGATTAGTATTTGACCTTGTTTTGTTTGTATCTTGAGTTTCGTAACTCTGTTTGAGTTGATTCTTTTTGCAAATCATAGCTAATCACATATACCTATGGTTAAGGTCTAATCCACATGAAAATAATGTTGTTAGAAGTTGTTTTTTGTTTAGTTTTGTTGTTTGCTTGTTTCGAGTTTTTATTTGGATTTTTTCTTGATTTCTCTTTGAATCGTTTGATTGATTGCTTATGTATGCTACTGTTTGTCTATGCTAGATTTTCCGGAGTGCGAAGCTTGTTACTATGAATCTCTAGAATTTTCCGATCGTCAGCAAGGCAAGTTACACTTTGAGCATACTTTTCAATACCCAGTTTTTACTATGCATTTGTATTGCCCCTCAAATATTTGCATGAGTAGGATTGGAAACATGTGGTTTGGTTGTAGTATTTGAGGTAGAAACCTATTAATCTGCAAGGACACAAAGCAATACCAACACCATAGAACCTATAGCTACAGCAGTAGCTCTTGAGCTGGTAGGTTCCCTCTGTAATCTCGTTGGATAGTGATAAACACCATGTAGTTTCCTTACTTTGATGGTTTCACCTTTCTTCTTGTGTCGACGGTGCACTTTTCATTGCACTTGCCGGCGGATAGGTGGAAGCCGCTCAGCTGTGCTACCTTTTGAAGCAACGGGGGGAACAAAAGGAGAAGGGATGTGATTCCCAGGACTCACTCTGTCTGTTCGACTTGTGCAATTACCTCTACAAGGGGCAGAACCCGTTACCAGATCAACCCTAGGAGCCTTACTAGTAAGAACTCTGTAACGATGTGTGGCCGGATTCGAATCATCAACCGCCCAGCCTTTGGATTCACTCGGGGGCAACAAGGGAGGTGCCTCGTGCTCTAAGAAGTCTATGGAGGGCATGCCATTGGCCATTGCCACTGTGTTGTTGGTAACGGGGCGGCCATGAATAGAAGTAACAAGCATGTTAGAAGCAGTGTAGTTGGTGGGTACCGCGGAAGCGAGGGGAGCGATGCATTTGTAGGACATGTTGATCATGTAGATCACGATATACATACTTGAATTTTGATCAGGCGATCATAGGTGGAGCTCTATGATGAAGTTTGATGTAAACCAACTACCAAGGGAGCTGAAGTTGGAATACAAGGTACAAGCAATAAGTAAATGAAAGAACCAAGATACCTACAAATAAGTAGTAGGGCAAGAAATTCAGCCAGCTTGGCTAGGCTTTGCTTTTGTCAGTCAAACAAGGGGATCGGAGACTAAAGCGTGTGACTGAGATATCTGAGATTTTTCGAGCAAAGACAAGAAAACAATGAAACCCTGTTAGTGCAGTGCCAAGTCAAGCATATAGATAGTAGTACCAATAGGAGAACATGTACGTTCAGCTAACAGACTACCTCCCACTTTCTCGGCAGTACGATACTTGAAGTACCATGAACAACCGGTCACGACCATGTCTACCAATATATCTTTTCAGGCACCAGCAGGTTAGTCTGAGGTTGATACCATTCTCCATTCTATGGATGGCAATGAGTCAAATGTGCATTTCCTCGAGTTGAAAATAAAGGCAGCAAAAATATCCAAATGCTTTGAATCCATTTTGGGTAGTACTTTTCTATTTGTTTATATATGCCATCAGGATTTCAAGGATTTAGAACCGATTTGCTCACAAACGAGCAATAGATAAATAAAATTCTAAGTAAATAGCTGCAAAAAATATGAAGGATCTGTTATCTCGTATCTTACTCTTGCTAAGTCCTTATTGGTTCTGAAATTAGAAAATTTACAAAAATCTCAAACAGTAAGGCTAATCGACTTGGTCAATATAAAGAAACTCTAGATGTATAAACTATGGTTAGAACGTTCTAGCCAGTTCAACCTCACCACAGTTTTGTTAACTAGGTGTTCATAGAAAACCTGGTTCAATGTCGTGAGAAGGGAGAGGATGTATACGACCGATCAGAATTATTGAATTCATACTCCAGCCAGCTGCTCCAAAGTCTGGATGGGCAATATATTTCGAAAATCCCCTTACGTCTTTTTTTTAGTTTTTTGACATTGGATCCATGTAGACTGCAGATTTTTTTTAATATTGCGTTAGCAGGATCCTGATCTCGAGATCTCTTGGCTCTGATACCATATTGAATTCGTACTCTAGCTAGTTGCTCCAGAATTCCAAATTTATGGATAAAGGATGGACAATATATTTCAATAAGCACATCAATTCATCCTAATAAGTAGCATTTGGATCCTAGAATCTAATGAAATCTCCTTTTACGGCCACAACTAGGAGCAATTATAGCCTTTTATCGTATCCCCTCCTCTGACTACATCAACAGTATGGATGGGCAATGTGTCTGTGACAACTGGGCTCCAGAGCGAAAATGGATAGGTGGTTAGTTGAGCTGGACTGGTTCCGGGTGACCTGCGTGTCATGTGAGTGGGCTCGTGTGTCGTTGGGTGTGGGTACTTAAAGTGTGAACCTTGTGTGTGTTGTCTTAGCTAATGAGGTAGAAAACATCTAAATCTCTCTTGCTTCTCTCTTGCTTCTCTCGTTCTCCACTTGCTTTTCTATCCTGCTTATCCCTAATTCCCCACCTACCTCCAATGTTACCTATGATTTCCTCTAGGGGCCTCACAATTGGTATCCAAAGCCTTGATTTAGCATTTGTTACACTTGTAATATCTCGATCCGGTGGTAAAATTTCACAGCGAAGAGTGCAAATTTTGTTTTTGGAGAATTCACGCAAAATCCCTAGGGGTTCGCTGGATTCGGAGTGAGTCACAACGGCGCCATCGAAGTTGCCCCTTTCGTCCATGCAGACCAAGCTGGCCATCTCCGCCATGCGAGAGAGTTCGGAGAACCTCCAAGAGTCGTTGGCCGCACTGCTCACGAAGTTTAATGCCATGGATCCCGAGATCTCGAATTTGAGCAAGCGTATTGAGGTGACATAGGAGAGTGTTGACGGAATTTGTAACATCCCAATTTTCAATTGGATGTTATACATAGATCATTCACATGCATGCATATTTTATTTCATTCTTGGATTTTATTTGGTTGTGATCCAAGAAATCTTAAGCAACTCAAGGACCCGAGGAGAGAGTTGGAGGTTTCATATAATTTTCATTTTTTGAATTTATTTCAAATTTGAAAAGTGGATCAATTTGATTTCAGCAAAATTTTCCAATTATTTCAAAACAATAAAAATAAAAGAGAGAAGATAAAAGGACTTCTTCAAAACAGAGGAGAAATGTTGGAAAATAAATTTGGAAGTCATATTATTTTATTTGAGTTTTATTTATAATTTTATTTGATTGCATTTTATTTAAATTAGGAAAAAACATGCATTTTTAAAAATTGCATTTAGTCCAAAAAATGTTCACATTGTCCCAAATATTAGGAGGGGATGGTGAAAATTGTTTCTGGATGTTAGGATTTTTTATTTTTTTTATTCGAATTTTTCTTCGAGGCGCTGTTTAAAAAAAAGTCATGCGTGCCGACTGGCCCGGCCCAGCCGAAGCCAGGCCAAGGCCCAGCTTGCCAACTGCCTCACCGCCGCTCCGTGGCCGCGTGCACTTCGGCAAGGGAGTCCGGGTCGGAGCCGCCCGTAGCCCCCTCGCGCAAGCCGAGCCCCCCTGGTCCTCTTATAAGGCGCACCCAGCCGCCCCTCTTCTCCCCATCCCGCTCGCATCACCGCGGCTATAGCCACCGCCACCAAGCCGCTGCGCGCCACCGCCGCTGCTGCTGCGTGCTGCCGCTGCTGCTACCGCCCGCGCCTCCGCTAGCCACCGCCCGTCATCGCCAAGCCCGCAATCGCCGGAGCCGCGACCTCGCCGGAACTGCCGCCCGCCTTGCCGTTGACTGCTTCGTTGTTTGATCGAACCATTATAAAAACCATCCCGGTTCGCCGGTTTATTCTTCGGGTTTTTTAGTTTCAGTTTAGATCGGTTTTATCTTTTTTTGGTTCGTTAAATAGCGGACGTTCACCCGATTGGTTCTGTTAATGAACGAGTTCGTTTGTTAGTCTCTGCTAGCGGATGTTCGTCCGATCGATTTTTCTTTTTCTGTTTATTTTTGGCCAGGGACGTATCCGCGAATACTTTTATCGAGATTTAGCCCCTGATCTTCAAACTAGCGTAACTTTTTGCTCGTTTATCCAAATTAGATGAAACCAACGCCTAATTCTTTGTAATGATCCCCTCTATCCAGTAAACCAACTTGAACATGATTTTGAAAATTTAAAATTTGAGTTTAGTTCTGATTAGTATTTGACCTTGTTTTGTTTGTATCTTGAGTTTCGTAACTCCGTTTGAGTTGATTCTTTTTGCAAATCGTAGCTAATCACATATACCTACTGTTAAGATCTAATCCAAATGAAAATAATGCTGATAGAAGTTGTTTTCTATTTTGTTTTGTTGTTTGCTTGTTTCGAGTTTTTATTTGGATATTTTCTCGTTTTCTCTTTGCATTGTTTGATTGTTTGCTTATGTATGCTACTGTTTGTCTACGCTAGATTTTACGGAGTGCGAAGCTTGTTACTACAAATCTCTAGAGTTTTCCGATCGTGAGCAAGGAAAGTTACCCTTTGTGCTTACTCTTCAATACCTAGTTTTTACTATGCATTAGTATTGCCCCTCAAATATTTGCATGAGTAGGATTGGAAACATGTGGTTTTGTTGTAGTATTTGAGGTAGAAACCTATTACCTTTGATCACCCCGGGAATATACATTATGCTCTATTATTGCTTAGCCATGCTCGTAGACGGGGATTGGATCGTGATACACATGGAAGTTCTCAGAGATATTAATTTTTGGATAACATTAAGATGGCAACTTTAATAAACATCTGGGTGGATTGGTTGGGGCACCTGGAGAAACCAGTGCTTGCCCATTGGGAATTCCCGAAGAACCCGTGTGATTTTTCCTCGGTTCGCCACCCAGGCTCAAAGGGATCATATGATATTTCATGCCTAGAAACTTCCATGTGTAGCCACAAGCCATTTTGGGCTCTGGCGTAGTTGAGTAAGTTGTATGAGCTCTTGAAGAGGTGGACTAGCAGATGTAGGGGAAAGTAGGTGTACCGGTCTACCCAGAGTAGAGAGTTAATGCTTTAGAAAGACTATATCTCGATCTTCCGATCATGGATGTGGTCGAGTTTTGTGGGGAAAAGTGTGTAACCTCTGCAGAGTGTATAAACTAATCATGGTTAACCGTGTCCCCGGTTATCACTACAAAAAAAGACACACTCGTGACATTTTGGGCCAAACGAATTTTTTTCTGTCATACATATGACACTTCTATGACGATAATTGTGACAAAACCCAGTATCATCATAGATGTGGTGGGCTCCTACTTCTATGACAAAAAATCATGACAGAAAATGGGCTTTTCGTCCTGTGCGGGCCGGAGACGCAACTGCATGACATTCTTTGGGCCGTTCATGATGGAAAAAACCGTGGTAGAAGCGAGGGCGAGGAAAATTTTGGGGAGTTCCCGGTTACGGTGAGAGGTCGGGGGCCAAGCGATGTGTGTTTCTCTCGTACACGTACGCGTGTGTGTGCGAGGCATTGGCTCTAACTGAACCCGAGTGAGGCGTTGGGCTCTAACTGAACCCGAGCGATTGCACTACAGGCTACGCGTTACTGAACCCAAGCGATCGATCGATGGCTGTTAACTGAACCCGATCGAGCGATTCCTTCTCTACTGCTCCTAACTGAAGCCGATCAATGCTGCCTCTGGGATGAACAGTGAGTGTTGCGGGGGGGGGGGGGGGGGGTTGTATGAACAGTGAGCGGTGGCGTTGCCTCTGGATGAACAGGACCCCGTGGTGTGGTGGAGGCTGGATGAACAGTAGACGGTGGAGGGGTGCTCGTGGAGGGGCGGTTGAACATGACCCCGTGGTGTGGAGGGCAGGATGAACAGTAGACGGTGGAGGGGTGCCCGTGGAGGGGTGGTTGAACAGTAGCCGGTGGAGTAGCGCACAGTGGAGCCTGGATGAACAGGAGCCCGTGGAGGCTGGAGGAGGTCGACGGTAGCCCGTGGAGGGTGGAGGAGGTCGACGGTGGAGATGAACATATCCCATGGAGTCCCGTTTTGTGGTACGCCACACCCCTCCCGATCAACAGGACCGCCGTTTCGACCGTAGGAGGTCCGTTTCCTCCATTTTGCGGTACGCCACACCCCTTCCGATCAACAGGACCCCCGTTTCGACCGTAGGAGGTCCGTTTCCTCCATTTTGCGGTACGCCACACCCCTCCCGATCAACAGGACCCCGTTCCGAACGTAGGAGGTCCGTTTCCTTCGTTCTGTGGTATGCCAGGCCTCGTTTCCATCGCCTGTTCCGTCCAAGCCCTCCCGATGAACACGACCACGCATTCCGTTCTGACCCAGCCTGTTGGCTCCCCATGAACACGATGACGACGCTGTTTCTCCGTTCTGACCCAGCCATGTACGTATGTGCGAGTAGGCGTTCGAGACCCTGCCCGTATGTATGTACGTGGCTGTATTTTCTTTCTTGCACCCTGGACGCTATACGTACGTGTACATGCTATGTGTGCACCTCTACAACAACACGTGCACGTCTCTACATCGACCAGTATATATGTACGTACACGTTCGCGACCAGAATGACAACGCTACGTACGCCTTGACCAGGTGGGTCCCGACTGTCAGGCATTTCCTTGCGTGCGAAGATGTAGCTGGTGGGTCCCAACAGTCAGGGGGGCGAATCGTTTTTTTTGCTCGAACACACTGCCTTGCGTGCGAAGATGTAGCTGGTGGGTCCCAGCAGTCAGGGGGAAATGTTTTTTCACAAAATACGGTGGCCCGTCTGGTGGGTCCCCGCTGTTAGGTGGAGGAATAATTATTTTCCGCATGTTAAGGAGGCACTTCCTTGCTGCGGTCGTGGACCCAGCTGTCAGCCTCTCCACGTACAGTCCACGTCCGATGGAAGTCGTTCCTTGACCATGTTGACCACGTTGCGCCGAGAGCACCAGGGCGGTGGACGACGGCGAGGCCTAGGAAGGGGACGATAGGGAGCCGGGGAAGACGCGGCAGTGGAAGCCCGTGCGAAGAGGAGTACGAGGGTTCAATGGTTCGGCTGCGGTGTGAGGCTGCCATCACCGCAGGGCCTGACCAGCGGTGGGAATAGTAGGGGGCGATGAGGCCTCCGCGGCAGCACATCCGGCCACGAGAGGCAGGAGCATGCGGCACGACTGGTGCTGCTTTGGGCGGCTGGAGCAAGAAGACCAGAGGTTGAAGAAGCACTACGGTCGTTGGATGGACATCGTACGGTTACTGGAGCTAGAATCATTTATATTGACTAAGTTGACAAAGCCCTCTGTCCCTGTCAACTTAGTAGGCCCACAAGTCAGCCTCCCACCAAGGTGGGTCCCAGCTAGTAGGGGGTATTCATTTTTTTGTGGGTAATAAGGAGGCACTTCCGGTGGGTCCGAGCTGACAGCAGGGGGAATGTTTTTTTCGTGAAATATGGTGGCCCATCTGGTGGGTCCCAGCAGTCATGGGCAAACATTTTTTTCGCGAAATACTGGTGGCCCGTCCGGTGGGTCCCTGCTGTCAGGTGGAGGAATAATTATTTTCCACGTAATAAGGAGGCACTTCCTTGCGGCTGCCGTGGGCCCAGCTATCACCCTCTCCACGTACAGTATTCTTCCGATGGAATTCGGTCGTTGACCACATTGACTATGCCACGCCGAGAGCACCACGGTAGTGGACGACGGCGAGGCCTAGGAAGGGGACGATGCAGAGCCGGGGAAGACGCGACAGTGGATGCCCATGCGGAGAGGAGTACGAGGGTTTACTGATTCGGCTGTGCTGCCATTGCCGCAGAATAACAGGGGGTGTGGGTGAGTGGAGTGGAGGGATGGCCTGGACAGCGGTGGGAGTAGTATGGGGGCGGTGAGGCCTCCGCGGCAGCACAACCAGCCACGGGAGGCAGGAGCAGGCGGCACGACCGACGCTGCTTTGGGCGGCTGGAGCAAGAAGACCAGAGGTTGAACAAGCACTACGGCCGTTGGATGGACATCGTACGGTCAGTCGAGCTAGAATTGTGCATATTGACTACGTTGACAAAGCCCTTCGTCCTCGTCAACTTAGTAGGCCCACTATACTGGGTCCAGCTAGCAGGGGGAGTATTCATTTTTTTGTGCGTAATAAGGAGGCACTTCCTTGCGTGCGAAGATATAGCTGGTGGGTCCGAGCTGTCAGCCGTGGTAACGGTTTTTCATGAAATACAGAGGCCCTTTCAGTGGGTCCCAGATGTCAGGTGGAGGAATCATTATTTTGCGCGTAACAAGGAGGCATTTCCTTGCATGCGGCCGTGGACCCAGCTGTCACCCTCTCCACGTACAATCCACTTCAGATGCATGTCGGTCATTGACCACGTTGACCACGCCACGCCGAGAACACCAAGGCGGTGGACGACGGCGAGGCCTAGGAAGGGAATGACACGGAGGCATGAAAGACTCGACAGTTGTTTCCCACGCTGAGGGGAGTACGACTGTACGAGGGTTTACTGGTTCGTCTGCCGTCGCCGGAGAATAACAGCAGGTGTGGGACTGTGGGTGAGTAGAGGGATGGCTAGGCCGGTGATGGGAGTACGGTGGGGCGGTGAGGCCTGCGCGGCAGCATAGCCGGCCGCGGGGAGGAGGGAGTAGGCAGTCCCGCCGACGCTTGTTTGAGCGGCTGGAGCAGGAAGAGCAGAGATTGAAGAAGCACGGCGGCCGTTGGATGGACATCCAACAGTATACAGCCCATCTGCCATTATTTCAAATAATTTATAGCCCATTTTCTACTTCTTACGGGTTTTTTGGAGACCATATTCTTTTTGTTAGCATTACAGCCCATATTGTGGCCACGGTTAAAAAATTATACGAAATTTTGCATATGTTGGTGCGGTCTGAACTGTTTTTAATCCCGAAATTTCAAGTCACATTCAGACTGATTTTAAAAAAAAATGTATATCAATATAAAATCCAATAAATTGTCCACACATAAAAATCAATGCAATTTAAAATCTTGAAATGGAAAAAAGATATTTGAAACTAATTGCCTGTTTGATGTGTTTTAAAAATGTACAACCCATTTATCATTACTGATAGGGCATTTTCTCGGCCAGCCGAATGAAGCTCTCATCGTCTTGTAAGATTTGCAGCCCAACAGGCCTGATAAAGCGATTTACTTGACAAATCACAAAAAAACTGGGCTAGCCATTTTCAGAAAGAAAAAAAAACTACTGGGCTGGTCTATGGTAAACATAAAAGAAAAGGCTGTCTAGATAGGCCAGATTGTCCCGCAGAGCCCAGTTGACACCCTGCTTCCGTCTCAAAAACAAATTAGATAAATGCCACTCCAATTATGGCGATTCATAAAAATGCCACTACAATTTCCAAACTTTGAAAAATGCCACTACAATATTTGCAAACTTTGAAAAACGCCACTGCAGTTTGCAAACTTGGAAAAACGCCACTCGAGACTTCGAAAAATGCCACTAGAAATGGCATGAAATGGCATTTTTCAAAGTTTGGAAATTGCAGTGGCATTCCTCGGATACACCAGATTTGGAGTGGCATTTATCAAATTAACCCAAAACAAAAATAACTGGGCGAGCTGCTGGGTCCCTGGTGTCAACAGCTCATTGTGCAATTCTCTTATTTATTGACTATGTTGACAATGGCATGGGACCAGATGTCAGAAATCCACTAGGAGGAGCCATTTTTTTATTGTCTTGAAATAAGGAGGCACTTGCTTGCGTACTGCCATGACCTTGGCGGGTCCCTGCTGTCATCCTCTCCACGTACAATCATCTCCTGATTGTGTACACGTCAACTTGCTAGGCCCACAAGTCAGCCTCTAAACCCGTGGAGGACAAATACAACCCATTTAAAAAATAACATCCCATTCCATATGTTCAAAAGGAAAGTTCAACATTCAGAGCAAAGTAACAGGTCTGATCCACATATAGAGTACTGAACTTCCACGTTGACAACCATCATAGCCAAGTTTACTATGTACTCCCACTAATACTTTAGTAGCGTACAAGTACTAATTTACTCTTAGCTAACTAGATGATGTCGGCCGCCATCTGTGGTACATGCTAAACACCGGCACCGGCGTCCTGCGCCACGCCTCGGACTTGCAAGAGGTGCGATAGGGCGCGTTGCTCGCACGTGTTGGCCCTTTCTATGCCGGCGTGGTCCACCGAAGCTTCGGCTTCCAAGCGGGAAACCCACTTGACGAGCTGGTAGTAAAAATCGGAGTCGCGAACGCGTGCGTGACCGACAGCCTCCAAGGCTATTTGCCGGGTGCCGGTCTCCACGTAGTCGGCCCAGTTGCAGGCGCTCTGCTCGCAACTCAGAGCGTCGGTGTGCTACTGCTTCATGTCCCGCTGGCAGCGCAAATCGGCGATACGCTGCTCCTCCGCCAGGTGGTCGCGCTCCAACAACTCCTGCTCCTCCGCCATGCGGTTGTGCTGCAACAACTCCTCAATCTCCGCATTGCCATCTAAAGACAGATAGAATGCCTCCTCCCTCCGTCTGCCTTCCGGTGAAAAACCGAACACTAGTTCTGGCGGTGAACGCCTCCGGCGTCGCCTGCCGCGGATGGGGGGGGGGGGGCATGGCGGACGTGGCGAGCGATGTCGGGCCGGTGGGGGCTTATGAGGATATGGCGAGTTGGGTCACGGTGGCACCGGAGAAGGCCGGGAAACAGTACTTATAGGGGGAAGGTAGCGCGACGGTCATCGGAATTCAATGCATAATGGCTTAGCGCGCTAGCTTGCCGTGGAAAACTAGGGAAACTGAAATTATGACTATGCCGTTCTGTCCCGTCTGGGTCGCACGCTGGCATGGCGGTCAAATGAGTGCACTCGAATCATCTCCCTCCTTGTAAATAATGATTCCACGGATTTAAAAAGCCCGCAACAATTAAAGCGTATCTTTTTTCGCATCAGTTAGCTGCCTTAATTACGGCCGGCTGGATGCAGGCACTCAGAATCGCTCACAGGCAGTACGCGAAGCAGCATGCAATGAGTCGCAGCCGAGGGCACGCATGCAGCCACGTAAATTGCTAGAATTAATTAGGCTTAAACTTCTGCATGCCGTTAATTATTGCCATGCATTGGTCTTGCTGCTTTGCTCACGGGACTAATAAACCTGGACGGAGGGAGTACCTTGGTTGGTGAGAGGTTTGAATTAAGCCATGCAAACTGGAAAGGAGGTACAAGTACGTGCGTGATCCGCTATTTATTCGTGTAGGATCGAGTAGGTCGTTTCTTGAATTGAGCCCTACAAACCGGAAAGGAGGTAGTACGTGCATGATCCGCTATTTATCCGTGTAGGATCGATAGTGTAGCTTGTCAGTTTATTCAGAGGTAGGCATTTTTATCCGTGTAGGATCGATAGTGTAGCTTGTCAGTTTCTTCAGAGGTAGGCTTTTTTATTCAACAACTGCCACTTTGCATCTTGCGTCGCAAATAAAACTGCCAGGAGCGCATTTGTAGGCTAGCTATTGATCGATCAGTAACTTGTAAACACTAAGCGAACAGAAATAAGTAACTGTTAATGCATCTCAATGATTCACAGATCATATACAAATATGTAGCTCCAAAAGCAAAGATCAGCCACTTCGAATCTTGCGTCGCAACTAAAACTAACTAGTACGATTCCCATACATAAGATCAACATGTTAATGCATCTCAATGATTCACAGATCATATACAAATATGTAGCTCCAAAAGCAAAGATCTAGAAAAAACATTTGTTCTTCCTACTAACATGGATGCTTCTCTTGGCCAACATTCAGTACAGACTGAAAGAAAAATTTGTTTGTGAAGTCTACAATTCCTCTTGCAAACGTAAGTGGTTTCACCAACAGCTGGAACCATGAGAATGAACCACACATGATGGAGGAACATCCACTGCAATATGATTTGGTCTTCTCTCGATCACACCGTGAGACTATTTTTGGAATACAAACTTTAACTTAGGCAAAATGATGCCCATTGTATAATCAGACCAAAGCAATGAAGCACCTAGTGTTGGCCAGTAAATAGTACATTATTACTTTTCCGCAGTCCATGAAGTGACTATCCAATCTTTGTGTCTATTTTCAAATGGCACTGCATGCAGTGACTATACTATTCTCTTGTGTAGTTCAACCAAAATTGCGGACACTTTGTTTGTTTGCCAAATAGCAACTGGCAGACATCTCCAATGTAGGTCCACCCTGCCAATAAATTCGCATGCAAACCACTAGTATTACTATCTAATGACAGTACAAAAAGAGTAGCAAGATAGTAGCAAACCATGTACCTTCATAATGAACTACTCATAGTGCCACCAATTGGATATAAAGGTTTGGAAAAAAACATGCTCCTAATGTTGAACCAGTTGGACTTTTTGTGCAGTTCCACTAAATTCGAGCATCCCTATTTGCATAGATATTGAAAGTGTGATTACTCCAAAAGTGGCACTAGTTGAAGCATAGACTCACAAATATAAGCATTCCAATTTCTTAATGGGAAAAGGTAGCAAGACTGTTTCTAACCACCCGTTTAAAGGAATAAATAAAGCAACACCGGCTGATGTCAGGAAGGCATACATAGTTTTTTCCTAAAAACTGAGCCATTCCTGACGTTTCCTCTTCTTTTAAGCAAATTTTGTGCAGTTCTACTAAAATAAAATGCCATCACCGCCTTGACAATTCAGCGACACTGTACAAAAGGAAATGACTTAACATTACATCATGATGTCAGGTATGTAGTCGACAGGCATTAGAGACAAACATATAGACCTCCTCCGATAACATAATGAACATTAATTTTAACAAAGGTGTGACTAGCTTTACCGGGATAATTTGAGTGAACTCTACACCCTTTGTTCCTTAATATAAGACGTTTTCACGGTTCAATTTAAAGTACCCAAACGTCTAGTATTTAGAAAAACAGGTAGTAGTTTCTTGAGCACATATCTGGGAAAGCTTGCCACACTTTATTTATGTCCATACGCTAATGCAACACCATTCGAATACTACAAATATACACTAATCCAGTGGCTGGTGCAATTGTAGAGTAGTTAGTTTCTTACAGGGTACAGTACAATGGTTTTACTAAACAGATTTCAATAAACTCTAGCACTGGAAGGTTTCTATAAGAATTAACAATACAAAATGTAAAGGTAACAAGTTTCAGCATTGGTATACTAGCTGTGCATGAGCATTAAACCAAATACAAAAGTCTGAAGGTAACTAGCCTTATTAACTAATGACAGTATAAAAAAATTGCAAACCATGTACCTCCAAGGTAAATATCATTTCGAACTCGGGGGACCTTAAAAATTGCTATCCCAATCTTGATAATCGATCAAACATAAAAACTTGACCGAACGAATCAAGAGAACAACCGGAGGAGGAGGTGCCCACTCTTGACATTTCCTCTTGTCTTCATAGTTGTCTGTGCAGTTTAACCAAAATAAAATGACATCAGCGCCTTGGCATTTTGGTGACACTGTACAAAAAAATTAACTTATCTCATGAAAGTGAGGTATGTAATCTATAAGCATTAACAGTGCAAAAATCTTAAGGTAGTAACAAGTTTCATCGTTGGTATACTGGTTGTGCAACATCATTAGAATGCCTTAGCTGAAAAATCTTTAATACATCCACAATCAACAACTAACCCTAAAATAATCTAGTGACATTAAATGGCATTGCTTAAATTTATCGGTGGCATTAGACTGAGAGCGGCATTAGTTAAATGTGGCATCACTTTAGCAGTAGCATTGCTTGACTTGACTGGTGGCATTATACTAACAGCAAAAAAAAGTGGCAATAAGAGCATGGGAGGCCCATTCAGACAGTGGGCGCACCAGTATGATGTACCTCCACAGACGCAGAGTGGTGAGGGAGGTATGGTTGCCCAGAGCAACAAATATCCAGGCAGCATATGTGGATTACGTCCCATTTTTGTTCTCTTTAGCCACCTTTTTCCTATGTGAGGACAACAAACCGATAGACCTGGTCATTCTCTATTGCGTTGTCATGCCTTTCTACCCTTCTTCAACCAAGAGACACGAGACTTGTTCCTTAGCTACTGATTTTCCCCTTTTCAACCTAGATGCGGGTCCTTTCCTTATTCAACCCAGACATGGATTAGTTTGCATGAAGTAGGGTTTCCTTTAATAGTGCAAATTATGGTTTTCGTCTACGTGGCAGGTAGAGAAGAGGATAGCAAATTGGGAAGATGGTGGAGTGGAAAAAGATCCACATGCAACGACGTGGCAGATGGGGCAATAGAACAAGGGTATGGTTCGAAAAGAGGTAGCATACCTGAGGGTCGGCAGGAAGTGGCTTCGCTCGTGGTCGTCGTCCTCCGCACACACTACGACAGCGAGCTTGGGGACGGAGGCCATCCCACGCGGGTGCTAGGTCTGAGAGGACGGCCTTGTCGTTAGTGCGTGACCTTGCTCGCCAACGACGAGTGCGTCAACGCTGCACGTCCTTTTCTTCCCTAGAGGATCTGTGACCACCGGTGAGGAGGGAGAGAGGGGCCGTCTTTTTTAGATCTGGAGAGAGGGTGGTAGTGTGAGAAGCAAGTGGGCAGCCCTTGGCAAGAAAGCGCTGAAGCTCCAGCCTATATATCTTTTTTATACTACTAGTACTGAAGGTGGAGTAGTGGTAGAGTAGTTTATATTTTCTCTGCATACAGTACCAGTTAGTCGTGCTTCAAAACTGAACGGCACGCCATTAAAAAAAAGGGTCGATAACTAATGCGGCATCTCGGGCCAACGCGGTTAGATCGTATTTTGCACGAGAAATTACACACCATGTTTCGTTGACATGTGGTCCCGTTCCAACATATCAGTGAGACGACGACGAGTAGTAGGAGTATTTCCGGACGGACGTGTAGGCCGGGGCGCCTCTTGGCAAACTGGCAACCGTCCACCGACTCTTCGCCTTTCCCTCTCAATTTGGAACTGCTGTCGCATGTTGTTCCTTTCCCTCCTCCATTTTCCATTAGCCCTTCACCCTTTCTTCTGCCACTGTTCGACCGTCTTCTCCATGGAGGGAACAGGCCGGAAATGACCCCGTTATTCTTGCCCCGATCTAAAAGATGACGTGGTGGAGGAACTCATCACCTCGTCTAGCATGGAAGGTTCATTCAAGCCCATTCTCGACTCAACTAATAACATCATTACAAGGAACCCAAGAGTCAAGGAGCGGTTTGATCTCCCCTATCTTCTTCGCCGTGACCCTGATGACTGGCGCCGGCACGACGGAGGCCTCGCCTTGTGGAAGTTGATGCCGCTTGATGACCCACAAGTATAGGGGATCTATCATAGTCCTTTCGATAAGTAAGAGTGTCGAACCCAACGAGCAGAAGAAGGAAATGATAAGCGGTTTTCAGTAAGGTTTTCTCTGCAAGCACTGAAATAGTAGGTGATAGATAGTTTTGTGATTAGATAAATAGTAACGAGCAAAAAGTAAATAAAGTAAATAAAGTGCAGCAAGGTGGCCCAATCCTTTATGTAGCAAAGGATAAGCCTGTACAAATTCTAATAATGAAGAAGGAGCTCCCGAGGACACATTGGGAATTATCGTCAAGCTAGTTTTCATCACGTTCATAAGATTCCGGATCGGTAATTTGATAATTTGATATGTGGGTGGACCGGCACTTGGGTACTGCACTAACATGGACAAGCATCCCACTCATGATTAACCCCTATTGCAAGCATCCGCAACTACAAAAAGGAGTATTAAGGTAAACCTAACCACAACATTAAATATATGGGTCCATATGAACCCCTAACGAAGCGACGCATAAACTAGGGTTTAAGCTTATGTCACTCTAGCAACCCATCATCTACTTATTACTTCCCTATGCCTTCCTCTAGGACCAAATAATGGTGAAGTGTCATGTAGTCGACATTCACATAACACCACTAGAGGAGAGACAACATACATCTCATCAAAATATCGAACGAATACCAAATTCACATGACTACTAATAGCAAGACTTCACCCATGTCCTCAGGAACAAACGTAACTACTCACAAAGCATATTCATGTTCATAATCAGAGGAGTAATAATATGCATAAAGGATCTGAACATATGATCTTCCACCAAGTAAACCAAATAGCATCAACTACAAGGAGTAATCAACACTACTAGCAACCCATAGGTACCAATTTGTGGTTTTGATAAAGATTGGATACAAGAGATGAACTACGGTTTTGAGATGAGATGGTGCTGGTGAATATGTTGATGGAGATTGACCCCCTCTCGACGAGAGGATCGTTAGTGATGACGTTGGTGATGATTTCCCTCTCCCGGAGGGAAGTGTCCCCAGCAGAACAGCTCCGCCAGAGCCCTAGATTGATTCCGCCAAGGTTCCGCCTCGTGGCAGCGGAGTTTCGTCCCGTAAGCTTTTTCACAATTTTTTCCAGGATAAAACCCTTCATATAGCAGAAGATGGACGTCGGAAGCCCACGAGGGGGCCCAGGAGATAGGGGGCGCGCCCCCCTGTCTCCTGGATAGGGTGTGGGCCCCTGGCCTATTTCTTTTGCCCAAAAATTCTTATTAAATCTTAAAAGTTGTTTCGTGGAGTCTCAGGTCTTTTGGAGTTGTGCAGAATAGGTTTCCAATGTTTGCTCCTTTTTCAGCCAGAATTCCAGCTGCCGGCATCCCCCCTCTTCATGGTAAACCTTGTAAAATAAGAGAGAATAGCCATAATTATTGAGATATAATATGTAATAACAGCCCAAATGCAATAAATATTGATATAAAAGCATGATGCAAAATGGACGTATCAACTCCCCCAAGCTTAGACCTCGCTTGTCCTCAAGCGGAAGCCGAAATCGAAAAATATGTCCACATGTTTAGAGATAGAGGTGTCGATAAAAATATAATATGGACATGAGGGCATCATGATCATTCTAATAACAACAACATATATGGATTTTGTCATATGATTTCCTATGTTCAAGTAATAAGAAATTCACAATGTCAAGTATGGTTGAAAAACTTCATTGGGAACTAACAAACTATAATCTTAGTCATTGAAGCAATTGCAATTTATCGTAACATCAGAAAGAGTCAATAATAGAGCTTTTCAGCAAGCTCGCATACTCAACTATCTCATAGTCCCCTATAATTGTTAACACTCATGCAATACTTGTGGTTATAGAGTTTCAGTCGGACACTGAGAAAGATAGGGGCTTATTGTGTTAGCTCCCAACATATTCACTTTTAGGTGATGTCAACAATAATAGCCTATGCCAACTTACATCCAATTGGATATATGCATCATGATCTTTCAAACACGAGGAGCTTGCCAAAGGATAAAATGAAAAAGGGAAAGGTGAGGACACTACAAGATAAAAGACACACCCGTGACATTTTGGGCCAAACGAATTTTTTTTCTGTCATACATATGACACTTCTGTGACGATAATTGTGACAAAACCCGGTATCATCATAGATGTGGTGGGCTCCTACTTCTATGACAAAAAATCATGACAGAAAATGGGCTTTTCGTCCTGGGCGGGCCGGAGACGCAGCTGCATGACATTCTTTGGGCCGTCCATGACGGAATAAACCGTGGTAGAAGCGAGGGGGAGGAAAATTTCGGGGTGTTGCCGATTACGGTGCGAGGTCGGGGGCTGAGCGATGCGCGTTTCTCTCGTACGTACGCGCATGTGTGCGAGGCGTTGGCTCTAACTGAACCCGAGCGAGCCGTTGGGCTCTAATTGAACCCGAGCGATTGCACTGTAGGCTACGCGTCACTGAACCCGAGCGATCGATCGATGGCTGTTAACTAAACCCGATGGAGCGATTCCTTCACTAGTGCTACTAACTAAAGCCGATCGATGCTGCCTCTGGGATGAACAGTGAGCGTTGCAGGGGGGTTGGATGTACAGTGAGCAGTAGCGTTGCCTTTGGATGAATAGGACCCCGTGGTGTGGAGGGCTGGATGAACAGTAGACGGTGGAGGGGTGGCCATGGAGGGGTGGTTGAACAGGACCCCATGGTGTGGAGGGCTGGATGAAAAGTAGATGGTGGAGGGCTGGATGAACAGTAGACGGTGGAGGGGCGGTTGAACAGTAGCTGGTGGAGTAGCGCGCGGTGGAGGCTCAATGAACAGGAGCCCGTGGAGGCTGGAGGAGGTCGACGGTAGCCCGTGGAGGCTAGAGGAGGTCGACGGTGGAGATGAATAGTATCCCGTGGAGTCGCATTTTGCGGTACGCCACACCCCTTCCGATGAACAGGACCCCCGTTTTGATCGTAGGAGGTCCGTTTCATCCATTTTGCGGTACGCCACACCCCTCCCGATGAACAGGACCCCCGTTTCGACCGTAGGAGGTCCATTTCCTCCGTTTTGCGGTACGCCACACCCCTCCTGATCAACAGGATCCCCGTTTCGACCGTAGGAGGTCCAATTTCTCTGTTTTGCGGTACGCCACACCCCTCCCAATCAACAGGACCCTGTTCCGAACGTAGGAGGTCTGTTTCCTCCATTGTGCGGTACGCCAGGCCTCATTTCCATCGCCTGTTCCTTTCAAGCCCTCCCGATGAACACGACCACGCATTCCGTTCCGACCCAGCCTGTTGGCTCCCACGCGTTCCGTTGTCTCCTGATGAACACGACGCATTCCGTTGCCTCCCCATGAACACGACGACGATGCTGTTTCTCCGTTCCGACCTAGCCATGTACGTATGCGCGAGTAGGCGTTCGAGACCCTGCTCGTATGTACGTACGTGGCCGTATTTTCTTTCATGCACCCTTGCCGCTGTACGTACGTGTACATGCTACGTGCGCGCCTATACTACGACATGTGCGCACCTCTACATCCACCAGTATGTACGTACACATTCGCGACCAGAATGACAACGCTACGTACGCTTCGACCAGGTGGGTCCCGACTGTCAGGCACTTCCTTGCCTGCGAAGATGTAGCTGGTGGGTCCCAACAGTCAGGGGGCGAATCGTTTTTTTTGCCCGGACGCACTTCCTTGCGTGCGAAGATGTAGCTGGTGGGTGCCAGCAGTAAGGGGGGCGAATCATTTTTTTGCCCGGACGCACTTCCTTGCGTGCGAAGGTGTAGCTGGTGGGTCCCAGCAGTTAGGGGGGAAACGTTTTTTTTCACGAAATACGGTGGCCCGTTCGGTGGGTCCCCGCTGTCAGGTGGAGGAATAATTATTTTGCGCGTAATAAGGAGGCACTTCCTTGCTACGGCCGTGGACCCAGCTGTCAGCCTCTCCATGCACAGTACTCTTCCGACGGAAGTCGGTCGTTGACCACATTGACCATGCCGCATCGAGAGCACCACAGCGGTGGACGACGGCGAGGCCTAGGAAGGGGACGACACGGAGGCAGGGAAGACTCGGCAGTTGTTTCCCACGCAGAGGGGAGTATGACTGTACGAGGGTTTACTGGTTTGTCTGCCGTCGCCGAAGAATAACAGCAGGTGTGGGTGAGTAGAGGGATGGCTAGGCTAGCGATGGGATTATGGTGGGGTGGTGAGGCCTACGCGGCAGCACAGCCGGCCGCGGGGAGGAGGGAGCAGGCAGTCCTGCCAGCGCTTGTTTGAGCGGCTGGAGCAGGAAGAGCAGAGATTGAAGAAGCATGACGGCCGTTGGATGGACATCCAACCATCACTGCTTGTGCGTCAACCTTTTTTAAGTAAAGCCTCAAATCTGTAGAAAACAGCATACATCCCATCTGCCATTATTTCTAATAATTTACAGCCCATTTGCTAATTCTTAAGGTTTTTTTGGAGACCATATTCTTTTTGTTAGCATTACATCCCATATAGTGGCCAGCTTAAAAAGTTATACGAAATTGTGCATATTTCGGTGCGGGCCGAACTATTTTTAATCCCGAAATTTCAACTCACATTCAAACTGATTTTAAAAATAAATGTATATCGATATAAAATCCAACAAATTCTCCATGCATAAAAATGAATGTAATTTAAAATCTTGAAATGAAAAAAATATTTGAAATTAATTGCCGGTTTGATGTGTTTTAAAAATGTACAGTCCATTTCTCATTACTGATGGGCCATTTTCTTGGCCAGCCGAATGAAAGCTCTCCTCGTCTTGAAAGATTTGCAGCCCAACAGGCAAATCACAAACAAACTGGGTTGTGGCCGTGGACCCAGCTGTCAACCTCTCCACGTACAGTACTCTTCCGATGGAAGTCGTTCCTTGACCACGTTGACCACGCTGCACGGAGAGCACCACGGCGGTGGACGACGAAGAGGCCTAGGAAGGGGACGACACGGAGCCGGGGAAGACGCGGCAGTGGAAGCCCGCGCAGAGCGGAGTACGAGGGTTCACTGGTTCGGCTGCGGTGTGAGGCTGCCGTCGCCGCAGGGCCTGGCCAGCGATGGGAATAGTAGGGGGCGGTGAGGCCTCCACGGCAGCACAACCGGCCACGGGAGGCAGGAGCATGCGGCACGACTGGCGCTGCTTTGGGCGGCTGGAGCAAGAGCACCAGAGGTTGAAGAAGCACTACGGCCATTGGATGGACATCGTACAGTCACTGGAGCTAGAATCGTTCATATTGACTAAGTTGAGAAAGCCTTTCGTCCCCGTCAACTTAGTAGGCCCACAAGTGGGTCCCAGCTAGCCGGGGGAGTATTCATTTTTTTGTGCGTAATAAGGAGGCACTTCCGGTGGGTCCGAGCTGACAGCGGGGGGAACGTTTTTTTTCGCAAAATATGGTGGCCCGTCCGGTGGGTCCCAGCAGTCAGGGGCAAACGATTTTTTTCGCAAAATACTGGTGGCCCGTCCGGTGGGTCCCTGCTGTCAGGTGGAGGAATAACTATTTTCCGTGTAATAAGGAGGCCCTTCCTTGCGGCTGCCGTGGACCCAGCTGTCAGCCTCTCCACGTACAGTACTCTTCCGATGGAAGTCAGTCGTTGACCACATTGACCATGCCGCGTCGAGAGCACCACGGCGGTGGACGACGGCGAGGCCTAGGAAGGGGACAACGCGGAGCCGGGCCACGGGAGGCAGGAGCAGGCAGTAGCACAGCCGGCCACGGGAGGCAGGAGTAGGTGGTACGACCGGCACTGCTTTGGGCGGCTGGAGCAAGAAGACCGGAGGTTGAAGAAGCACTATGGCCGTTGGATGGACATCATATGGTCACTGGAGTATTGACTAAGTTGACAAAGCCCTCCGTCCTCGTCAACTTAGTAGGCCCACAAGTCAGCCCAACACTATGGTGGGTCCCAGCTAGCAGGGGGGTATTCATTTTTTTGGGCGTAATAAGGAGGCACTTCCTTGCGTGCGAAGATATAGCTGGTGGGTCCGACCTGTCAGCGGGGGGAACGTTTTTTTTGTGTAATACAGAGGCCCTTCCTGTGGGTCCTAGCTGTCATGTGGAGGAATCATTATTTTGCGTGTAATAAGGAGGCATTTCCTTGCGTGCGGCCGTGGATCCAGCTGTCAGCCTCTCCATGTACAGTCCACTTATGATGGATGTTGTTCATTGACCACGTTGACCAGGCCGCGTCGAGAGCACCAGGGAGATGGACGACGGCGAGGCCTAGGAAGGGAACGACACGGAGCCAGGGAATACTCCACAGTTGTTTCCCACGCGGAGCAGTACGAGGGTTTACTGGTTCGTCTGCCGCCGCTGGAGAATAACAACATGTGTGGGTGAGTAGAGGGATGGGTAGGCCAGCGACGGGAGTACGGTGGGGCCGTGAGGCCTGCGCGGCAGCATAGCCGGCCGCGGGTGGAGGGAGCAGGCAGTCCCGCCGGTGCTTATTTGAGCGACTAGAGCATGAAGAGCAGAGATTGAAGAAGCACGACAGCCGTTGGATGGACACCCAACAGTCACTGCTCTCGTGTGTTGACTAAGTTGACAGGGTGTTGCGTGTGCGTCAACCTTTTTATGAAAGCATACTCATCAACCTGTACTAGGCGCACAAGTCATCCTCAAATCTGTGGAAAACAACATACATCCCATCTACCATTATTTCTAATAATGTACAGCCCATTTGCTAATTCTTAAGATTTTTTTGGAGCCCATCTTCTTTTTGTTAGCATTACACCCCATATTGTGGCCACGGTTAAAAAGTATACGAAATTTTGCATATTTCGGTGCGGTCAACTGTTTTTAATCTAGAAATATCGATTCACATTCAAACTATTTTGAAAATAATTTATATAATATAAAATCCAAATAATTGTCCACGCATAGAAATCAATGGAATTTAAGATCTTGTAATTAAAAAAAAGTTGAAACTAATTCCCGGTTTGATGTGTTTAAAAAAATGTACAGGCCATTTCTGGGCAAACCGAATGAAACTCTCATCGTCTTGAAAGATTTGCAGCCCAGCAGGGCCGATAAAGAAAGTAGGCCTTGTTTGGGTATTTCTTTTAAAAAAATAGAACTGGGCTAGCCATTTTCAGCAAGAAAAAAACACAACTGGGCTCATGATGTGGTAAACATAAATAAAACACTGGCTAGACGGGCCACAGCCCCCGCACAGCCCCGTTGTTACCCTGATCCATCGCTAAAACTAGTATAAATAACAACTGCTTGTTCCTCAAAAAAAATTGCAAGCGACTTGCTGGGTCCCTGGTGTCAAGCCGCTCGTAGTTGTAATTCTCTCATTTATTGACTACGTTGACGATGGCGTGAGCCCCAGATAGTCCAACCCATTAGGAGGAACTATATTTTTGGTCTTGTACTATAGAGGCACTTGCTTGTGTACTGCCATGACGCTGGTGGGGTCCCCTACTGTCATCCTCTCCACGTACAGTCATCTCCTTGTTCCTCCCCCCCCCTCGGTTGTTTGACGACGGTTGACAACGCAAGGAGGGCCGGCGCACCGCGTCAGAGGCGAGCGAACCAAGGCCGCTAAGGCGGAGGGAGCGACGGTGAGTGCCTCGGACAGAACAAACAGGAGCCTGTTGAAGATGCCCCGGGTCCAGTCGTAGCGGGAGTACGAGTGTGGTGGGGGTGGTGGGGCTAGTCACTTGGCTTCTGTAATGCACAGTGTGCTTCAAGCAAGCCGGCGGTGAGTGATGTTATTTCCCTTGGTTGTGATTTGTTACAATATTTCACTCTAATTAAACGAATGGCAAGCCATTTGCCTTGTTTCAAAGAAAATATGACAGTCACAGCCGAGTTTGAAAAGGGCAGGACATCTAACTCCAGCTTACAAACTGTACAAAAGCACGAGGGTTGATTGTTCATCAGGTTTACAAAAAAAAACAGATTGAAAAGGGCAACAACATCTAACTCCAGCACTGTTTTCGGCAGTCACAGTCAAATGGACCGGTCAGGTCCATAGAATGAACATCCTGGGTCGTAAAATTTAGTGGATTATGACCACAATATGTTGTAAATAGAAGCCCGACACGTTCAGAAGCTCTTTTGCCCCACCTGAAACTCCTTTTTTTGCTCTTCGACATACCCATCCATCAAAACCATGCTGCTGATAAACTTAAGCCTGATGGACAATAGTAACCTCACATTCAGCAGGAAGAATGTGACAAATCTTGTGTTTGCACGGTTGGCTACATATCGTTCTAGCGTTATTGTCTTCAATCAAATCTCATGAGAAGTGAGAAAATCCCGATGCTTACGAATCCACCGATTGGTTATAACTTTCTTACCCCGTCCTGTTGCCTAATAGACATGAAGATTGAAAACAGTTAAGGTCTAAAAGAAGAGTGTCAAAAGAGCAACAACTGAACGGTTAATTCTAGTACACTATATGCGGCCTTCCAATGTGCGTGAAACTATCACCTTTATATACAACTTCTCCAGACATGGAAAGCATTGCAGCAAGCCAATAATCTTGTTTAGATCAAAACTATTCATTTGGATATATAAGATCTTGACATAATCCAGCACCATTGATAGGCCATCCATGAAGAAACTCTTCATTGAGCATAGAACATAATACTAGTACAAAATGTGTACTCCAAGATGATATATAAATTATGCGCAGAAATTTAAAATGCAGCTTATGGTTACAAGTGTAGATGATAATATAAAGTACCTAAAGAACTGTGGAGCCAAACACCATATTGAAATGAGCACAGAGATCATGTATTACACCCAAGGTCTCCAGTTTAGGCGCAGAGAGGACGGTTATTTGCAATGGTGAATAACTAGAATCAAGGATCAACCTTTGAAGTGAAGGGGCATCTTGGATGATGAGATGCCTTCCATCAAAAGAAATTCCAATTCTTACAAGGTTAGGCGACTTTATTTGGAGACAACCGATTCTAACTGTGAAAACAAGCACCAAGCACTCCAGTGCAGGGCATCTGGAGTGGAAGATGTCGTGCAATGAGGCCTCCGATATACGAACCCGCACAAGTGAAAGTTTCTTGAGAAATAGGAGTCGAAGGTTTAGTACCAGATTGTCTGGTAGGTAGCACAGCGCAAAGGTGGCGGTGTGGAGAGAGGAGGAAAACCGTGAGATGGACATCGGTGCTGAGGGCACAAGTTCATGGCGTTCGGTATGTGGTATGTGATTTCCAGGGGAATAGTAGAACTCAAGCAGCTATAGTTCTGTGAATTCAGGGGATTTCAGCCAGGCGTCCACCATGCAGGGCATGGTATGCTTGCTCAGGTAGCATGATGGGATGCAGAGGCTTTGAACGGAACCTTGGTGGGAGGAGATGATAGCTCTGGGGATTTCAAAATCATTGAAGAGAGGTAGCTGATGACAGTCGAGATTAAGGGGCACGGCACACCATAGAGGGCGCCACCGAATTGAGAGGACTTGGGTGCGGCAGCAATCCTTGGTGGGGAGAAGCGAGATGATCTCCCCAAGGACGGCATCCGGGAGATCGCTGATGCGGTCCACCCAAGATTCTACGGGTTCCTGGGATTCGGTGGGGCAGGGTAGCCGCTTCTCCCTGCGCTGCCGGGTGCGGGATCTATAACAGGCGTCGCCATTGGCGGGAGCCTCATCTTCTTGGCGCTGGGGTCAGCCGACTCCATTTTCCTCGAGGGCGTCGCGTCGCGCTCACGGATTTGAGCAGAGTAATGAATGACGAGCCTAGTTGTAGTGCGAGCGAAGAAGAAGGGGAGCTGGGGGTTTTCTGTAGGAGTGAGGAAGAAGGGGAGCTGGGGTTTTCTGTAGGAGTGAGGTGAGGAATTTGGGGGTATGAGTGGAGCGAGCTGACGTGAGGTGGGTGGGAGCGAGGAGGAAGAAGAGCACCCAGGTTTTTTTGGGGGGGGGGGTTGGGCGGGGCGGTGTGCTGGGTGTGGGTAGCGCCTTTTGAATTGATTTTACTATTTACTAGTGTGGATTGGCTGTTTTGTCTTGGGCCCAGAGAAACAATTACTACTAGTACAGTGGAGACACTCTACAGCTACCCAGAAAAACAATTACTACTAGTACAGTGGAGACACTCTACCGCTTCTGGCTCCTCCTAGGTCATTGAAACGTCTCCCTCTACTGAATGTCGTTATACTTTTGTTCACCGACATGTGGGCCATGCAGCGCGCGGGCCCAAATGCCATCCACCAAATTAGAAGGTAGTATGCAGGCGGAGAGTCACCCCGGTCGTAGCGCGGCAGTAACGAGCCGTCGTATCACAAAACCCTACCTCCCCGCAGTCTAAGTTTGACGGACGAAGCAACCATCATTTCACTCTTCTCTGAATCCCCTTCTCCCTCACCGTCTTCAAGAAAGGCAACACTCGCATCTGCCACTGTTCTTCTCTCCCAACGAAGGGAAGGTAAGCGGATCCATGATGTTGGTATATTTTCATTGAGAGAAAAAAAGAACTTTTGCAAAGCAGTAACCGATCCTCACTCTCTTTTTTGTTTCATTGTCATTGCGATTGTGTTTTCCTTTTAGTGGTCTCCTAGTATTCATCAGTTTCATGATGGACCAAGGAGAACCAGACAAAGATCTGCCGATATTGGAGCAGACGCGGGAGGCTGATCCCCATGAGACAGAGAGCTCCAAGAAGATGGAGGCAACCACCGAGCCGACCCCGGATACACTCACGACCACTACTGAGATGGTCAACACCCCGTTTGAGGTTACAGCCCCCGTGGCACTGCAGGAGCAGTTTTTCCCCTTCGAGGATGTGCCCCCCCTGCTGAGCTGCCCAAGGTGATTTCCTTCTTTGCCGATCTCGATTGTGGTTTTTCATCTAAGTATGTGGTGATTTTTTTAGAAAAGGAAGTATGTGGTGATTAATAATGCAAAATTTTATTAGCTTCGATGCCATGCTATACATAGTGGTTTAAATAACTTGTGTTTCTTATACTGAAAAGTAATTCAGAATTTGTTTCTGTTTCAATTAGAGCCCTAACGCAGACAAGGATTGTGTTGTTGTGCATGTCACTCGCTATGAGGCGGACGACCTGAATATACGCACTGGGAAAACAGAGTTCTTAGGCTGTTTGATCCTGGAAGCCATTTGCGGTTATACCAATGAAGAGTTGTATTCCAGCCTCACTGTTGGCAGCCGTGTTGTCCAGGGTGTACTGAAGCACAAGAAGTTCAAAGCTACTCCTTCATTTGTGAGGCATACTATTCTTGTCAAGCTTACGCAGGAAGATGACGTGGCATGCCTCCACAAACAAGTTTATCAGTGGCAAGGCCACAAGGTTGTCTTCATGAAGGTTCACAGGATTGAGCTACTGCCGGACATCCTCGATGATGTTCATGGCAAGGTCCGTCTTGTGTCCAGCCCAAATTAGATCGAGGCATGAAATAGTTGCCCCAGCTAGTGTTTAATAGTAGTTTGGATTGTGTCTAATTATCCAAACCTTGCCTGTTATCGACCCCTCTGGGGCTAGTACTCTGTTTGAATCCGTCTATGGGAACTGCTGCTACTTTTGTGTGCCCGTGAATCATGTGAGAACCATCGTAATTGTTGCCGAAACAGATGCGTCCTCACTAGTTTTTTCATGAATATGGCATGGTAAGACATAAGTTGTCACGGTTTATCATACGAGCAGTGTGTGTTTTGATGAAATAGAGCACTCGTTCGAGAACCGTGCGCTGACGTATACATAAGTACTTGTAAACACTATTGGTGCTACGCCACTTGTAAGCAGTTGTGCAAACCACGGCACATTGGCTCAGCTTGCTTCAACACTAGGCTATCGACCAGCTAACAATCAACAATCTGTTGTCTGACATATAAGCAACTATGTATCTTGTTACAGTGGTTCATGCAGTTAATTGAGGCCAAAATGTAATAAATTCCAAACGTTCAACGCTAGTCCATCGCTCATGTGGAACACTCACATTAAACTTGTGTTCATAAAAATCTTGAAAAGCATAAGTTAAGCAGTTTTATACATCTCAATGATTCATAGAACATAACAAACATATACTAGTTCACAACAAAAGACAAAGTTGTGAGAAGGTTTACAAATCAGGAAAAAACAAGCAAGGCTTCTCTGAGCAAAGGGCCTCCCGGTAGGCTTAAATTTCCTGGAGTTCACTCTTGTTTTTTCTTGTTGCCACCATCCAGGGTTAGGTTCTCTCATTCCAGAATAACCAATTATAATTGTGGTCTCAGCTGGAATGCTGAACTGAACCATGCAGTGTACTGACCAGGTGAAATTCTTGTGCATTCCACTAAATTTAAGCACTGCTATTTGCAGAAATAAGTAGACCACAATGCCTCTTGTCCGTGCACCCGTCCAAAAAACCGCCGTGCAGCCGTGCCAGCTAGTCCTCGGTCCATGGATGAACTGGTAGAAAGTGCATTCCGGACTAGGATGCACTTGTTTTCGCTCGTCCCTGCACTGCAATTAGGAAGTAAAACGTACGAATCAGCTTCTTTTAGATTGCGTTGGTCATTCTACCTTAGTTACTACCAATGTAGGGATACCTTGAAGACGGGAGGTTAGACGATGGCAACGAGGGATAGCCATCTCATTTTGCGCAGTTGTACTAAAACTGAGGTGTGTGCTTTCGATTGCACAGATAGAAACGATACGGAGACAGACATCCCAAAACGATATGGAGACAGACATCCCTGTTTGTGCAAATACGAAATACGGTTATTTAAATAGTGACAGATATTACCACTTTCCCCCGTTTCCTCTTAGAACCAAGTCCTAGATTCATGCTACAGCTTTCCCACTTTCTTCCCTGTTTGAACCAACGCTTTGAGTTGACTGTATGAACTAGCTTTACTTCTAATAATAGTAAAAGTCTAGGTGGCTTTGGAACAGCGGACGGAAGTAGAAAAGGATCCAGATGAAAGGGGAAGAGCTGGGGCAGTAGAGCAAGGCAGGTTTCAAAGGAATATATACCTGAGGGTCGTCAGCATGGGGCAAAGACGGTGTCGGGAGGCCGCATCTTGGCCACAATACCGCAGGGAGGAAGAACGGTTCGGAGGCCCTCCCGAGCCGACGCTCTCTTGGAGAGAACGGCACTGCCGCCGATCAGGACGCGCCCGCAGCCGTTGGTCTCCTCCCTCGCCGCTGATGACAGCGTGAACACTGCACCTACACCCCCTGCCCCGGTCGAGGTTGTCCGGCCGGATTTGTGACCAGCCGTGAGCTGAGAGAGAGAGTGTGGCCACCTATGTCTTGCTTAGATCTCGAGAGCATGAGAGAGTGAACGAGAGGAACCCTAGTAAAGCAAGCGCTAAGGCTCCTGCTTTTATATATAGTGGAGTGATTTTGTTGTACCGGCTTCAAAAAAATGCGCTCCTACGTGTACCCGCGAGTGGGTGTGAGAGAACTAGTGCGTGCGTGCACTGCTTCTCTTCGTGAGAGTACAATATATACTATGCCCAAAGAACATTCACCGCAAGAGTAATAATATAAGTGTCTGACATGTGAGCTAAAATAAAATGGCGCGTCGTCTTTTGTTTTTTAGAAGTTCTGAGGGTAGGGTGTGAAGAGCACATATGTGCGTTACGTCTACCTGCAGATAGACGATGGGTGCCACGTGTGAGTCTGCAAGAGGACTCGGGAGAGTTGTGACTCGTGTGGGTGCGTGTGCGTGAGAGAGTGGGGGCACGTATCAATGCAATGCATGTGTCCGTAAATCATTATCCGACAAACGTTCGCCACAAGCCTTTTCCTGACGAACGCCGTAAGAATCGTTAGATCGGCACCCGACAGTGTCAGTTTTGCCATGTCATTTAACAGAACATCCACTCCTCCTACATACAAATCTTCCACGAGAGTGTTAGCAACTGCCGTATGCTCGCTCTGTTCCGAAATGCAGTGCATATAGCTTTATTGAAAATTAGAACCTCGCAAACTTTTACCGAGTTTTCGTGTACCAAATTGCACATGTAGAATACCCTGTATATATCATTTCATTCATCTTCAAGAGGTAACTATAAAGATGGGTGAGGAGTCTACAAAGAAAGACCATCGTATCACCCGCAGCAATTTCAACCATCCTTTAGTGTCGAGGAATATCATAGGAACTCTATATGATATGATTTTTATAGGATTTTTTTCCTTTAGAGCCAATTGGTTCATAGGAATAGATTCATATACTCTACATTTCAAAGGAAATAAACATGATATCATTTCTATAGCTTTAGAGCCACTTGGTTCATATGAATGGATTCCTATACTCCCTTAATTTCAAAGGAAAATAAACATTAGCGTATATTCAATAGAAAAGTTCCTATGATATGAACCAAATTACATCTCTTTACTAATCCCTCCTCATAGGAATTGAGATACATGTCATCTCTAGATTCAATAGAAAAGTTCCTATGATGTGAACCAAATGACATCTCTTTTCCAATCCCTACTCATAGGAATTGAGATCCTCCATGTCATCTCTTTCCCTACAACTTCCATGTATACATCTTCTATTCCTAAATAGATAGTACAACCAACTAGTAGCTTTTTTCCAAAACATGCAACTATGGCACAAGAACTATATAGTGTGCCAATAACTTTGAAATATGGCGCTGGATGAAGCTAACCCGACAGTGCAGAGATAGGCAAATCCGAGCACTATTGGCCGTTGGATATCATCAACATTCCACCAGATCCGCCACATGTACAATTTAGAAGACTCCATGGTTGAACTTAAGCATAATGCACAAACCTCAAAACACAAGCACTTCTGCTTTGTTCTAGAATCTTCTGTATCATAATTGATTATTTTTTTCTAAATGAATTGCCATTATTTGTTTTTTTACTTTATGATTTACAATGCAGAACCCCATGAATCTTAACATTTTTGTAAAACTAATTGATTTTGAATGAGATGAACTATAAGAACTAAACGAACATCTACATCATGCATATATGATTCAAAGCTTTACATGCTATAGTGTGTATTTATTCATAATTTGGTTTCGAAATCTCATGCGTTCAATACATGTGTACCTTACTAGTTTTGAGTAGAGTAGGAAATTTCATGCGGCCCCGGGTATATCAAAATGCAGGGCCCATGCATCATTGCCTTTCGGTAGAACCTACATCCACAATTTTTGGTACGTGCTATATCTCCACTGGTCCCCGAACCCAAAATGCTGCCTCGTTCCCGTAAAACCAAGTGACCCACACATATTAAGGTGTCGACTCGAACCCGCTTACTATGACGTGGCCCCGCACGCCGTAGTACTCCTACAAACCCTACCGCCGCACTCATCATCGGTTTTCTTCAAGAGGACAAGGGAGAAGCCGATTTGTAGTGGAGGCGCTTTCAAAAAAAGGATCTATAGTGGAGACCCCTACCCTAGGGTGCCCTAGGTAGCTGCCGCACGCATCATTGTTTTCTCTTTTCTCTATGCTCTTGCGTGCTAGAGTGAAATGATGGTTGCTTCGTCCGTCCAGCTTAATGCAGGAAAGGGGGGGCTTTGTGATTTGACCCCTCATTGCTCATTTTCTACTACTGCGGCGCTACGAACGGGGTGCCTCCAATTCCAACCGCTGCTCGGAACTGTGATTTGGTGCATCGCACGTGGAACAAGATGGTGGATGAGCCACATGTCTGCCAAAGGGGTCCTGTTAAGTGTGTCGCCATTTCGTGTGCGGACTGACCCTGCTTGAGTTGCTACGCCAACACGACAGGAGCAACCTACCACTTGGTTTTGCTCCTTGGTGAATCCCGACTATATTGATCTAAAAAGATACGTGATGAACTACCCTCTCCGTCTCGGTTTTTTATTTGTAGGCGTCTCGGTTTATAGGGCCTGCACGTAGTTCTAGGTCATCCATTTGACTAACTAAATATGAGTTACTATGTCACAAAAAGAATATCATTGGATTCTTATTGGTTGATATGTGAAGAAACAAGAAACGAGGTAGAAGTTAATGCACCGCGCCTGACTCACCTAGACAGAGGGAGTAGTTGTATTTAAAAGTCGAGGGCGGGGCTTTTCCTGCATGGTAGGCGGGGCAGTTTCGCCTAGTCGGTTCGATAGAGACGTGAGAAGACGAGGGAGTAGGCTGCTGCAAACGTAGGGCTGTGTGATTTGACAGCGAGTTACTGCTGGACAGGTGGGGCCCCATGATTTGACTTGCCATTATCATTTTAACTGCGGCGCTATGACCGACGTGAGTCTCCTGATTCCTGACCACCTCCATACAGGTGCCTCTCCCAATGGTCCACCATGTAGTAGTAGAGGCTGGCTCTTGCATGAGAGCCCACTTCTCCACTTTTTCCTTGCCTCTCTTTCCTCCACATATGCAAAAATGCCATGTAAAGCGCACTATTGTACTTACTTGCTCCTACAGGTGCTTAAGCTTGCCACGTAGGCATAAAGTCTGATGTGGGAAGTTAATCAAGAAGGAGAGACTAGTTTGGTGACCCAAGGAAGAAACGGTGCTAAGCGCGTGTACTTAGGTGAATAGACAATTTTGAGTCTATAGCTAATTAAATGAAGCAAACTTAGTAACACCATTTCATTGGAAGAGGTCACTCCTTGGCAAATATAATAAATACTAGTACTCCCTGTGTCCCATTATATAAGAATGTTTTTGACACTACACTAGTGTCAAAAACGTTCTTATATTATGGGATGGAGGGAGTACGAAGAAAGAGATAGAGAGGAGTAAAAAAATACACTTATAGGCAACCTTGTTGTAGTATGAGTGACTAAGTGATAACTATGTATGACATGCCAACATTAGATAGCCTAATGCACCGTGTTAAATCTCCAAGGGCGTGACCGCGCGAGCGACGCGACGGTCGTGGTAGGCGCGACCATGATACGGGCTGCTGGCAGCTCTTGGATCTAAGATCAAACGGTCGCATGCTAAGTTGATGAAAATTTTAAGAATAACCCTCCAGGATAGGATATTCACCCATAGGTCTAGAATCACGCCATGCAACCGTTCGATCTCAGATCCAAGGGCTCTCGGAAGCCTGTATCATGGGAGAATGGAAAGCCACTACCCTGCCGTTCGCACGCTGGCAGTTCACTCCCACTCGTCCCCGCACGTCCTTTAATACTATGGCAGTTCACTCCTAGTCGTCCCGTCCATTCACATTACGGTAGTTCCACTAATCCTAACCCTCCTCCCAAATCCATGGCGTCCCAAATCTCCCCGATCAGTGGTGAGTACAAGGTTAGAACCATCACCGGCGATGAGTTCGACGTCATCTACACCCGTACTTTCGTGACGGTGAAAGGATGCCTTTCTTCCTTCAGACGCATGTTCGAAAACTCACATGATGAGTGGGTCGCTGGGCTAGATGTTGAGTACACCACAGTCATGGGACGAGATAAGGATCTAAAGGACGAAGAGAGGAAGAAGCCCGCCGTGATCCAGGTTTGCGTACATAACGTTTGCTTGGTCTACCACATATGCCATGCCGACGTTGAGTGCCAGCATTTTAAGAACTTTCTCGAGGACAAAATAATAAAATTCGTTACTGTAGACTTTAAGAACGACAAAGAAGTCCTACGTCGGATAGGCCTCGTTGTAGGCAACCCCTTCGACCTCCAGAAGAATCGGCTGGTGCCCTCTCGTCAGCCTTCAATGCTCACCCTGGCAGGAGCCATGGTTCATCCTTTGTACAGTAAACTGGAGAAACCTTATTACATGTTTCATCGTCATGCATGGCAGCGGAATGTACTAGATATAGACCACATTCAGTATGCTGCAATGGATGGCTACCTTTGTTTCAATATCTACAAGGGTTGGATGAAGAGCAACAACCAAGTTGGCGGTTCAAGCAAAGAAGTATCGGCCAAGAGGAAGAGGGACAAGGACGAAGTCGAGGACGTGGACGAGGACTCCGAGTAAGGTGGCAGTGTCGTTGCTCATGGTGGTTCTGAACTTCTAATGCAGTGTATACCGAATTAGTTGCATAATTTAATTTCAGGTGTGCTTAGTTTAATTTCAGGGGTATGTTGTGCTGAGCCCCCAGCAGAACTATGTTATGTTTCTTCTCGTTACTTTAACTCTTCAGTATGTACATACTAGTACTAGTATTTCTTTAATAGAATTTAGCACCCCAATTAAGCACGTACTAGCTTTTTCAATAGTACTATATGCATAATTTGGCGACGAGCGCTCTCTATATGTACCACCTTTTTTTTTAATTTCAAATTTTGCTCCATGGCGCAATCCATCGATAGTGGAGTACTACTGTACAAAAGTATACATTTTTTAAAAGGCTAGCGTACTGTTCATCATATATATATATATAGCCAGTTAAATTCTTGACCTAGAACGACGTGCATGCCATGTAGTAAACTGATCCGGAGGAAGTAGAGTAGTAAAAATGAGGTGATTTTACCGAGCGATCGACGGGGGATCATGGCCTGTCATGTGATCCCACGTGTCATGATGTACCAAGGCGATGCGCGTGTCCCTCTTGAGGAAGAAGCAATACTAGTACGTGGTTTGAGATGATGTCGAACCGAAGTGTGAAATAATGGTTGCTTCGTCCGTCTGGGAAGGTGCGGCATTGTGATTTGACGTCTCATTGCTCATTACTAATACTGGGCCAGTACGAGTGGGGTGCGTCCCCCCTGCTGTTCTGCACTGTTATTTGGTGCTTGACACGTCGACCCGGTTGCTATATGTCCCACACGTCGACGACAGGAAGTACAAAATTCATGAAAGGGAGCATCGATGGAGGAGTATACTACAAAATTCATGAAAGGGAGTGACTTAGTTTTGGAAAAATCTGTTTTTACGGAGTACGTACCCACTAGGGTTTATAGGGCTCATCTAAAAAACATTGGTTTTTCCGTTTGATAAGTCTCAATTCTACTATACTAGTAGTAGTACCATTACATGTTGGATTTCGAGGTGCGTTAGATCACCCGACGCAAGCAGTGTCAAGAGGAAACTAACCAATGCATGTACAAGTTCATGGAAATTTAGTGGTCATTCATGCATTCGTTCTAATTAATGCCTCGGTAAACATAACTTCTTGAGAAAAACGAGCGTACTGTGCAAACTACGAAATTAATTTGACCACTCACCATCTACCTTGGTTGGAGAGGTTTTGAAATTGAGCCATAAACTAGAAAGGAGGGAGTAGTAACTTTTGTCTCGATTACTATTTGTGGCCTTGTATAGATGCAAAATGTATTTTTTATAGTGGCCTTGTATAAGTAAATAGAGGGAGTACTAACCAAAGTACATAGTAGGGACGAGGAGTAAACGGTGGGAGTAGTAAAATTTTCTCCTCGTGCTGCGAGCCACCGCGCACGTGGGCGAGGGAGCGGGCGTAAAGGCGTACAGTAGTAGTAAGCTTCACCTCATCATGCGAGCCACCACGCCCGTGGGCGGGGTAGAAGCGTACTAAGCAAGTTTCTCCTTGTTCTGCGAGTTGACGGGACACATCAAAAGTACTCCAGTGTATAGAGCCTTGCCTCTAAGGTAGGCCCCACATGGTTTGCCTCTTTTTTTAATTTAACATAACGCATCAAGTCACAATTTGTTTGTTCACCCGTGGTAGATGATCCTCCCTCCACCAAGTGGACAACCAGTACACGTGCCAAATTACCACGTGGGCTGCCTTTTTCGTACAGAAATGAGCTCCACCGTGTACGCGCGCGGGTGTGGTTGGGAAAGAGACGGGAGTACATGCGCCGTGCGTGCACCTCTTCTCTTCGTGCACGTCCCCCACCTACGTGTGTGTGTGTGAGAGAGATACAAACCTAGACATAATGCACCGTCCATCCCCATGCCTCCGCCCAGTCCGACCACCAGTCACCACCACGGCACCACGCCCCACTCCTCCTCACCTTATCTCTCATATTTCTCCCTCCATTTTTATATACAAGGGGCCACTATCAAAATTACAATTTGCAGATATACAAGGCCACTAACACTAATCGATGCAATATTAATGGTGTTTGCCTCGTGGTACTAGCAAAGGAGGACATTAATTATCCCTTGCATGCATGCGGGAGTTTGTAAAAAAATGCATCTTGATGTTCCGTGCAATGCACGGGCATCTTGCTAGTCCATGAAAACAACACATGGCAAAATTCCATGGCGAACGAGGGATTTGAATCTGTTGGGAGGGGCTGTTTGGATCTTGCCCGGGGTAGCCAAAATATTGGCGACCCTTTTGTCCACCGGTGCCTTTGCCACCGATGAACGAGGAACGGCTCGGGTGCTCATGCTGTCATGCATCCTCCAGCGCGCACGTTGGAGACGAGCTCGCACGAGCTGTGTTTTTTTGTCCCACAACGCCGCCCGAGCCGCCCGCAGACCGACCGGCGACCCGCAAATTACGCCATCCAACCGTAGCCGCACACATTATGACAGCAACTCAACCAACCGGACGAAATTCACGCAAACACGTAGACAAACTGATATTTCATATAAACAACGACGGAAATCATATAAAATACCAGATTTTCACACAAACATGATGGATTTCATTACATTCAAATGAACTATGCGGTGCTAGTTCTGGACAGCACACGTATATAATACCTGGCCTAAATGGTCGCCCGCCGATCATTTGTGTTCCTCATGCCCGGCAGCACAATCACCGGACTGCCGGGAGCCCCGGAGGTATATGCTTCAGCGCAAAGGATGGCTCACTTCCCCACTGCCCAACTGATATCATTGGCTAGTGCCGAAGATGATGGTGGCCGGCATCGGTTCGAGTTCATCACCGGCCACTACTTCGCCATGGCCGGCACCGGCTCGAGTTCATCCTAACATTGACCTCTTCCGTGGAGCCCATGCGGGATCAACGAAGGTCCTCGCAACAAAAGGATCCGGCAAGACACCTGCTGTGTACGCCGGCATCGCCTCCGCGGTGGCCTTCATGGGACCCAAGCGCCGGCAGCCTCCCATGTTCTACTTCTCCTCGATGATGGCGGCGGACGCGGAGGCGCTGGCCACCGACTCGTCGCTCTCCGCGCACCCGGCTTCTGTCGCTGCTTGCATGGCGCGGCCGCCGGCATGGGAGTCTCGGCCACAGAAACAGGAGATGCGGTATGAGGCGGCGGCATGGACGGCAGCAACGATGCCTGTGCGCCGCTCGTCGTCGAGCTGGCCTGGAGCGGCGAGTTGCTGAACCGCGCGCCGGCTTGGGGCGGCAACTGGCTCCGTCGGGCGAGGGGAGGGAGGTGGATCAGCGAGCTGCATAGCTCGTATCCGGAGGGCTACCCAGCCGGCTTGGATGCGGAATAACTACTCTTCATAAGCCATTGTAAGAGTGGACAAAATGGTGGAGGTGATATGGGAGCGGCGGAGGTGTGCGGTTCTTGGCCGGCGTTTGGCCTTGTTTAAATAGGAGATTAAATAGACGGCGGACGGAAGGAGCTCGGCTGGCGTTGCATTTAGCGTCGGCCCGGTCATGAACGGACGTGTGTCCAGAGTGGGTTTCTCGGCTTCCACATGGGCGGGTTTCATGGGGGCGTTTGAATGCGGCACGGAGGCGTGTTCAGCCAGGCGTGCCGCGAGTTGCGCCCTCGACTCTGACCTAGGACACCGCGCCATTCTTCCACTGACGTGTGGGCTCTTTGGGTGCATGGCCTGCATGTCAGTGACCCAACGCATGCAGCGCACAGTAGAGGAACCTTTGGTGGGCCAGGGCGGTCAAAAGCGGGCATCTCATAAACCGATGATTGTTCATTGAGTGTGACGTCATATTTTTCATGTAGTTAAGCCTACTATGTTGATAGCCCGTTCGATACGTTGTGATTCATAAAGACCGATGCAAACATCAATGTTCTGCTTATCACAGATAAGATTGATTAATACCCGTAACAATCCATGTCCTTAACAAAGGGTGCATGCACGTATAGGTTGAGCGTGTGTCTTGCGTCGTGTGCTGTGTGCATGCAGGCGTGCGAGTCTTGCGTGCGTGCAAGGGTGCGTTTCAGTGTTGCATGCATGGGTGCGTACGTGCGTGTGTTCGTGAGTGCATGTGTACGTGTCAGTGTTGCACGCCAGCATGCGTGCGTGTGTACGTTATGTGTACGTGTCAGTGTTGCACGCCTACATGCGTGCGTGTCTTGCGTGCGTGCATGTGTACGTGCGGGGTGAGGCTACACGTCAGTCGACTGACTTTTTCATCTCTGGTCATTAGATTTTCCAGCCGTTGGATACGAAATCAAGGGCCTCCAGTTTATCATCAAACTCCACCCCCCCGAGCCGCCAGCCACCACCGGCCGAACCGCCCGCCCCGCCGCCCGCGGCCGGCCCGCCCTCCCCGAAACCACTCCCCACCGCCGGTCCCCCGCCGCACCGGCCATCCCTCTAGCCCCCCTCCCCCCCCGCGCCGAGCTTTTTCTCCGGGGATCCCCACCCCACCGCCCAATGAACGCCCCCCAACCGCCGGTGACTGCCAACCAGAGGTCTCACGACTTCGAATACCCACCGACCACTAGTTTATTACCATTTATGTCCTTCATATACACGCTGACGGGTGGGCCCTATGGTAATGTGCGCTGCTGAATGTGGACCGTTTGACTGGTCAATTGATCGTGTTATCAACAAATTACGGAGCTGTATGGTGAGCCAGTGACCGTATGATCACCCTAAAATGTACTCCTATTTTATTAACACAGTACAGACTCAAACTACCATTTCTTTCTTTCATATACGGGCTGACAGGTGGGCCCCACGGTTACGCGCCCCGATGGTGCAACACTAGTTGTGCCGTTTGACTGGTCAATTGATTGTGTCATCAACAAAATACGGAGTTGTACGGGTGAGCCAGTGACAGTATAATCATGACATGTATTTGTTTAACACGGTACAGACGCAAGGGCTCATATATACGCGCAAGCACTCACCGCTATAAGCGCACACACGCGAACCCTACCCCTATGAGCACCTTCGAGAGAGTGGGCCAGCATATATGATCTTGAGATTTTACGAAGTCACCATAGGTGCCTCGTAGTCGAGTGGAACGTCTCCTCCCACTGAACGTACATCGCCGGAAAATACTGAAATTAACACAAGATAAATGCGAGCACCGGGACTTTAACCTTGGTGGGCTCGAGAAACCACTGTCCTCTAACCATCCAACCACATGTTGGTTAGCACGACAAAATGTATGTGGTGACCGTGATGAGCTTATTCTGAAGTCCAGTGACCATATCGTGCTTTCGCTTCAAATACAATGACCGTAAGTGTCGTCAACAAAATACGGAGCACGCATCAAATGCAAAGTCCGTCAGTGTCATCAACAAAATATGGAGACGTATCGTGAGCTAGATACCGTTGTACTATTGTATATGCTTATTTTCTTAGTGGCCGATTGCGTGTGTGGTGTGGTGGGCACATCATTTCTAGTTGTGGTGGGTCAACATGAAGACTCATGGGTCGGTTCCATCCTGCGCCACATATAGGTTGGACCGAGACGTGTTATACGGAGACCCATGTGGAGGACTCGGCGTACAACACGAAGCTACCAGAGTCGCGGAGGACTCTATCCCCACTGGTGATAAGCCGACTATATATGATTTGTAACCCTAGGCCCTTAGTATGTTATACAAGCTTGGGGGCTAGTTCGTCGATAGTATACACACACGCACAATGCCTGGTATTCACGTGTACTTTGTACACACCCCTATCACTAATATACAGTACCAGGAGTAGGCTCTTTCTTCAACTGCAAGGGTCCGATCCGAACTAGGGTAAAACTTTGCCTCGTATTACCATCCAGCCTAACAGCCAGGGATATCCTACCGAATGATATGATGAAATCATATCTGCCAACTACTATTAGAGAGGTGTGTCGGGGGAGGGGGGCAATGTGTGCGAGAGAGGCCTAAAGATAATGTGCGTGCGGGAGACACGTAGGCACATATATGTGCGTATAGAGGGCTAGTAGAGACCGTGCATGTGTATATATGCATGTGAGAGAAATAGTGTTTTCCAACTGAGATTAGTGAAAAGAGTGGTACATAGTAGTCAGAAAGAGAGAGAGAGAGAGAAACAGAGAGAGCATGTGCGTGAGACACCCCGACACCCTGAGAGAGATTGTGAGCATGTGTGAAAGAGAAATGCCGATGCATATAAAGTGTGTGCACTTATGCGTTAGATAGAGAGATATATAACGCGTTTGTGAGAACGGGGCGAGGCATAGTGCATCTACGTGTAAAAGGCGGTTCTACGCATTAAATTAAAATATAAATGGCATTATTATTTTTGGATGAGATCATGAATTTTGAAAAATTGCGTATGGATGAAAATCGGTCTATCAGACACCCATACTCTATTGAATTCTAGCATGTGAATGTGCTTATTTCATATTATCGATCCATAGAGTGAGAGCGGTTTGAAATACAGGCAATGGATGCTTTTGCAATTCATATATAAACATTAATTAGTGCACTCCATGTTGTTAGTGTGAAGCACTTTATACATTTGTCACTTGCATGGATACATTCCAAATTGCTAGCTACGAAATAAAATACATGTCGAATTCAACATAAAGGGGGTTTCGAAGATTCGAATTCATAGGAAGTGCATTCATCTATTTGAACCCGAGATAATGGCATTTGTAAATCAGATGTAAAAGGGGGCATCAATCTTTGTTGTGAGTTTGAACATGCTATATATATTCATACGCATATCTAACTTTTTTTTGCAACCAAGGAGATTATACCTGGAACCATGCATGAACTGAGGTAAGTTGCATATTTTTTAATATATACTCGTGTACAATGTATATTAAAATGTACCCCCTCCATTCCAAAATAATCGTAGCTTTAGGATTTTCAAGAGTAAAGATTTGTGAAGTTTGACAAATCCTGAAAGTTCAATTCAAGAGAACCGAAAACGTTAATGCTTCTGCTCCCAAATATTGAACGAAGCGCCAAATAGGCCTCTGGTCACCCGAAACCGCGCGAGACTAATGTTTTGGTGGTAGGAAATTACTGTCCTGACTCTGGCCCGTGTAGCCTATCGGCCCGATGTCCAAAGGTCTAAACCGGGGTAGGTTTGTAACTTCACCAAGACGCCAGTCTCAACCGCCTCCGAGAAGCATTCATACGCCGTGGGCGCCTAAACACCCATGCGCTCGGCCGAAATCTATCCCGCCCACATTTGGGACACCTGACATGACTGTCCTACCCCCAACCCGCAATATGTCCGAAATTTCAGATGGGGGCAAAGTTTGTAACTTTCCCCAAATTTCAAACAAGCGCGTCTCAAACTGAAACATTGTTCCCCCTTAGTTCCCCGCCTCCCTCCGTTTCCCCATTCATACTCCGTGGGCGCGAAAACACCCTCTCCACCAGCCGCGAAACCCCAGCCTCCCCCGTCCTCCACCCCATAGCGGCCAATCCACCGCCGCCCTCCTCCATCACGCCGGAGCCGGTACCCCGATGTCATCGTCCAACGCAACCACAACCGCAACGCCCTCAAGGACTTAGCAGCTGAAGCCGAGGGAGAGCTGCCTCCATGACGCCGACGCCGGCGTGCGCCGTACCAGAACCACTCCGACCACGCCGTCCTGCGCCTCACTGCTGCGGCTCCACTGTCGCAACCGTCCACCGCACCGGAGCTGTTCCCGCTACGCCGTCGTTCGCCGCCTTGGATCTTCTTCCCTGCCGCCGACAGACGACCACTGCACCACACTCAACAACTTGTCCATGGGTTCGTCCAAGGTTGCACCATCCTCCACAACTTCTGGCTTCCAGAGAACAACAAGATCATCGAAAAACAGAAGGAGGACACAACACTGCCAGCATAAAGAGGTACTCCTCTTCCCTTATTCGTGCAAATCTTATGTCTCCACTCACACAGTATCCATCCCACGAAAGAAACTAGTTGAGCGCTTCTTACCGCATCTTCTTCGTGATACTAAATGCACAAGGTTTCCTCCCTTTTAGTATTTCACCTTTGCTAGAGGTCAGTAGCCTGCCTGGATTTCAATTCAGGGTCAGTCGAACCGCATTTAAAAGAAGCGGCACCTGCTTAGGCACGCGGAGCACCTAGTCTGCCTGTTCCCCGAGGAAGTGGCGCATCGGTGTCTATCATAGGGGTGTGGGGTGCAGGAGCTGCTTGCACCCGATCTGGAGGTCGGCGGGGGTTGAATGGATGGCCGGGGGGTGCCAAGCACGGCGGTGCGGTGAGGTCGACAGGAGGGCGCAGGCAGGGGAGGAATACTGGGCCGATGGTCGCTGGCGTTTCGAGGAAGATCGTCAACACTGACTGGTTGGAGGTAGATGAAGGCGATCTGCCCATTCTTTGTACATCGGACGATGCAGAAAAAATGGACTGACCTATTTGCTTTCAGTCGACTGTTATTTTCATAGAATTATGTAGTAATTGAGTGTGCCATGCATGTTGTAGAGGTATCATATGTCTCCTGTCATTTATTTCTCACCGACCTGCTATCTGCTACCTTTACACTGTACTAATTGTGCACACACTTCACCCATACTCACACCATTGTTTTTTATGCATGGGTATTTCAGACTCTGACGCAGTGTTGATGAATGCAGAAAAGAAAAGACAGAAGTCGCTCCAGTGTAATTCGAAGATAAGCAGTAAGTGTTTCAGCGCTCTAATGGGTGCAGTGTCAGCAGTTGGAGACAGTAAACGTAGCTCTGCAGTTGATGATCTCAATTGCCACACACAACCATCCCAGGTGCTTGCTTTAACTTCGCGCTGTCAAATGTGGTTGCATGTTGCATATGGTGTCTAGCTTGTATTGCTTCCAATTTGGTTAAATTGCATCTGCTTACTTTACACATTATACCTTTGATAATGACATGCCTTCCTGTTTTTGATACATACTACATATGTCTATTAACCATGTTCGTACATCAAACTAATGCTCTTTTGTATCCCTCGTCAATCACTTATGATGAGACAGTCACCCGGGTGGGTTACTGTGAGACGCCCTACTCGTTTAAAGAGTGCAGTGTCATCCTCCCCACATGATTCTCAAGAAACAGCAAGGCTAAATGAAGATAGTCAACGTAGCTCTCTAGTTGATCACCGCAATTCCCCCACACCACCATCGCAGGTGCTTGCTCTTACTTGGCAGTGTGATATGTGGTTGCATGTTGCATATGGTGTCTACCTTGTAATGCTTCTAATTAGGGTAAATTGCATCTGCTTAGTTAACACATTATACCTGTGAATATGACATGCCTTCCTGTTTTTGGTACATACTACGTCTTTCTATTAACCATGTTCTTACATCAAACTACTTTCTTGTGTATCCCTCATCAATGCTCCTAATTTGTTAAATTGCATCTCCTTAGCTTACACATTATACATGTGAATATGACACGCCTTCCTGTTTTTGGTACATACTACATCTGCCTATCACACCATGTTCTTACATCAAACTACTGTTCTTGTGTATCCTGCGTCTATCGCTTATGATGAGACAGTCACGCGCGTGGGTTAATATGAGACGCAATACTCTTATAAAGAATGCAATTTCATCCTCTCCACATGATTCTCAAGAAACAGCAAGCCTAAATGAAGATATTGAACGTTGCTCTGTACCTGAAGACAGCACTTCCCCTACACCACCATCACAGGTGCTTGCTCCAACTTCGCAGTGTGATATGTGGTTGCATGTTGCATACGGTGTCTAGCTTGTAATGCTTCTAATTAGGGTAAATTGCATCTGCTTAGTTTACACACTATACCTGTGAATATGACATGCCTTCCTATTTTTGGTACACACTACATCTATGTGTTAACCTTGTTCTTACATGAAACTACCTCTCTTCTGTATCCTGCATCAATCACTTACGATGAGTCACCTTTATTCGTTGCATATTGCATATTATTTCTAGCCTGTTGCCATGTATTGCTTCTAATTTGGTCAAATACATTTGTTAGGGCACCCTTTTAATTTGGCAGAGTGATATTGGTTTCATCTTTCATATGGTTTCTAGCTTGCATCGATTCTAACAAGTTCAAGCACCTTGTGCTTAGTTTACACTTTATACATCATACATGTCAATATGTCACGCCGTCCTGTTTTTCATACATATTCCATCCTCCTATCATGCGGCTGCCTTACATGAAAGTAGTGTTCGTCAGTATCATGCATCAATAAGTTCTGAAGAGCAAATTTTATTCCTTTTTCTTGTGGGTTTGACTTGACAAGGCAAAATCAAGAAAGAGGAAGGAAAAGAGTAAGGAAGGCGATGATGGTGGTCCTCTGCAGCAACGTAAACGGAGCATCTGTACCGATTCTCCTTGTACTGATAGTGCATTACATGGTCCAAGTCTCCGCTCCCCTACTCCACCATCCAAGGTGCTTGCTCTAACTTGGCAGTGTGATATCTGGTTGCATGTTGCATATGGTGTCTAGCTCGTATTGCTCCTAATTAGTGTAAACTGCATCTGCTTAGCTTACACATGATACATGTGAATATGACACGCTTTCCTGTTTTTGGTACATACTATATCTGTCTATCACACCATGTTCTTACATGAAACTACTCTTCTTGTGTATCCTGCATCAGTCACTTATGATGGGACACCTTTAAGTTGGCAGTGTGATATTGGTTTGCGTCTTGAATATGATTTCTAGCATGTATTGCTTCTAGTTTGATGAACGCCACCTATGACGAGACAGTTTTAACTTGGCAGAGTGATATTGATTGCACCTTCCATATGGTGTATTGCAGTGTTTCTAATTTATTGAAGTGCCTTCTGCTTAGTTACCACATCATAGGTGTGAATATGTCAAGCCGTCCATTTTTTCGTACATATTCCATCCTCGTATCATGACTTTGCCTTTCATCAGAGTAGTGTTCGTCAGTATCATGCATGAATGAGTTCTGAAGAGCGAATGATATTCCTTTTTCTTGTCGGTATGACCTCACAATGCAAAATCAATAAAGCTGAAGTAAATTGGCAAGGCATTGGATGATGGTGGTCCTTCTTAGCAACTGAAATGGAGGTTCTCTACAGATTCTACTCCGCCATCTGATAACCCACAAGTATACGGGATCGCAACAGCTTTCGAGGGTAGAGTATTCAACCCAAATTTATTGATTCGACACAAGGGGAGCCAAAGAATATTCTTGAGTATTAGCAGTTGAGTTGTCAATTCAACCACACCTGGATAACTTAGTATCTGCAGCAAAGTGTTTAGTAGCAAAAGTGGTATGATAATAAAGGTAACGGTAGCAAAAGAGAAGATAAATGTTTTTGGGTTTTTGTAGTAGTTGTAACAGTAGCAACGGAAAAGTAAATAAGCGAAGAACAATATGTGAAAAGCTCGTAGGCAATGGATCAATGATGGATAATTATGCCGGATGCGATTCCTCATGCAATAGTTATAACATAGAGTGATATAGAACTAGCTCCAATTCATCAATGTAATGTAGGCATGTATTCTGTAAATAGTCATACGTGCTTATGGAAAAGAACTTGCATGACATCTTTTGCCCTCCCGTGTTCAGGGGGGTCCTTACAGAAACTAAGGGATATTAAGGCCTCCTTTTAATAGAGAACCGGAACAAAGCATTAGCACATAGTGAATACATGAACTCCTCAAACTACGGTCATCACCGAGAAGTATCCCGATTATTGTCACTTCGGGGTTGTCGGATCATAACACATAATAGGTGACTATAGACTTGTAAGATAGGATCAAGAACACAAATATATTCATGAAAATATAATAGGTTCAGATCTGAAATCATGGCACTCGGGCCCTAGTGACAAGCATTAAGCAAAGCAAAGTCATAGCAACATCAATCTCAAAACATAGTGGATACTAGGGATCAAACCCTAACAAAACTAACTTGATTACATGGTAAATCTCATCCAACCCATCACCGTCCAGCAAGCCTACGATGGAATTACTCACGCACGGCAGTGAGCATCATGAAAATTGGTGATGGAGGATGGTTGATGATGACGACGACGACGAATCCCCCTCTCCGGAGCCCCGAACGGACTCCAGATCAGCCCTCCCAAGAGAGAATAGGGCTTGGCGGTGGCTCTGTGTCGTGAAACGCGATGAAACTTTCTCTCTGATTTTTTTCTCCCCGAGACGGTATATATGGAGTTGGAGTTGAGGTCGGGAGGTGTCCAGGGGGCCCACAAGATAGGAGGGCGCGCCCTAGGGGGGGCGCCCCCTGTCTCGTGGACAGCCCGTGGGCCCCCTGGCCTTCATTCTTTCGCCAAAAATTCTTATTAATTCTGAAAAATGCCTCCGTGGATTTCCAGGACATTCCGAGAACTTTTCTTTTCTACACATAAAACAACATCATGGCAGTTCTGCTGAAAACAGCGTCAGTCCGGGTTAGTTTCATTGAAATCATGCAAGTTAGAGTCCAAAACAAGGGCAAAAGTGTTTGGAGAAGTAGATACGTTGGAGACGTATCAACTCCCCCAAGCTTAAACCTTTGCTTGTCCTCAAGAAATTCAGTTGATAAACTGAAAGTGATAAAGAAAAAACTTTTACAAACTCTGTTTGCTCTTGTTGTTGTAACATGAAAAGCCAGCATTCAAGTTTCAGCAAATATTATGAACTAACCATACTAACAATAACACATAGGTCTCACAATTACTCATATCAATAACATAATCAGCTAGTGAGCCATAATAATAAAACTCGGATGACAACACTTTCTCAAAATAATCATAACATGATATAACAAAATGGTATCTCGCTAGCCCTTTCTGAGACCGCAAAACATAAATGCAGAGCACCTTCAAAGATCAAGGAATGACTAAACATTGTAATTCATGGTAAAAGAGATCCAGTCAAGTCATACCCAATATAAATCAATAATAATGAATGCAAACGACAGTGTGCTCTACAGCGGGTGCTTTTAATAAGAAGGGTGATGACTCAACATAAAAGTAAATAGATAGGCCCTTCGCAGAGGGAAGCAGGGATTTGTAGAGGTGCCAAAGCTCGATTTTAAAATAGAGATTGAATAACATTTTGAGCGGCATACTTTTGCTGTCAACATAACAACTCTGAGATGGCTGTATCTTCCATACTACATGCATTATATGCAGCTCCCAAACATAATGGTAAAGGTTTATACTCCCCCAACCACCAACAAGCATCAATCCATGGCTTGCTCGAAACAACGAGTGCCTCCAACATACAACAGCCCTGGGGGAGTTTTGTTTAATTATTTTGATTTGCTTTGATCTTTTTGGATCATGGGACTGGGCATCCCGGTTACCGGCCCTTTCTCGTGAATGAGGAGCGGAGTCCACTCCTCTTGAGAATAACCCACCTAGCATGGAAGATATAGGCAGCCCTAGTTGAAACATGAGCTGCTCGAGCATACAAAACAGAATTTCATTTGAAGATTTAGAGTTTGGCACATAGAAATTTACTTGGAACAGCAGGTAAATACCGCATATAGGAAGGTATGGTGGACTCATATGGAACAACTTTGGGGTTTTAGGAGTTTGGATGCACAAGCAATATTCCCGCTAAGTACAGGTGAAGGCTAGCAAAAGACTAGGGAGCAACCAACTAAGAGAGCGACAACAGTGTAAACATGCATTAAAATTAATTCACACCGAGTATAAGCATGAGTAGGATATAATCTACCATGAACATAAATATCATGAAGGCTATGTTGATTTGATTCAACTACATGCGTGAACATGTGCCAAGTCGAGTCACTTAATACATTCAAAGGAGGATACCATCCCATCATACCACATCATAATCATTCTAATAGCATGTTGGCACGCAAGGTAAACCATTATAACTCATAGCTAATCAAGCATGGCACAAGCAACTATAATCTCTAAATGTCATTGCAAATATGTTTACTTCATAATAGCTGACTCAGGAACGATGAATCATCATATTTACAAAAACAAAAGAGGTCGAGTTCATACCAGCTTTTCTCATCCCAATAAGTCCATCATATATCGTCATTATTGCCTTTCACTTGCACGACCGAATGATGTGTATAATAATAAGAGTGCATGTGCATTGGACTAAGCTGGAATCTGCAAGCATTAAACTCAAGAGAGAAGACAAGTAATATGGGCTCTAAGTTAAATAAACAATCATGCATATAAGAGCCACTAAGCATTTTCAATATGGTCTTCTCGACCCCCAAAAGAAAGAAAAGAAAATAAAACTATTTACATGGGAAAGCTCCCAACAAGTAAAAGAAGAACGAGAAATCTTTTTGGGTTTTTCATTTTAATTTCTACTACAAGAAAGGAAAATAAACTAACTAATTTTTTTAGTTTTTCTTAAGGTTTAACAAACACACAAGAAGAAAGCTAGAAAAAGAAATTTAAACTAACATGGATAATACAATGAAAGAGTGTGAGCACCGACGACTAGTGTGTGAACATGAATGTAAATTCGGTGAGAAATACGTACTCCCCGAAGCTTAGGCTTTTGGACTAAGTTGGTCTAATACCAATGACCGCCGCTACTCTCCCCAGTGTAGTGGGAGGTCTAATCAGGATACCACTGGCTGGTCATCTCCGGATCCCACTGGACAAATGATGCACGATAAGGGTCCAACTCAGGTTCCGGCTCAGGTTCAGGTTCTGGAGTAAAAGCTTGGGCTAGATGATTATTCACGGCCTCCGGCATGACAAGACGACTTTCTGCAAGAAAATCAAATAACAGAGGCGCATGCAAAATAATATACTCAAAGTGTTTCTTATTGAATCTAAGTCTATAAGAGAGCATCTTCTCTTTGTTGTCAACAATAAACTTATGTGCTACCATGTTCTTGTAATCTAAAATATGAGGAGGTAATTTTGTCTCCTCCTCCTCAAGGTGCCTAATGGGTATCTGAAAATGTTCAACAAGACTTGCAGCATAGATACCTCCAAATATGGGGCCTTTTGTACGATTCAGGGCTAGCCGTTTAGCAACGACGGCACCCATACTAAAAGTATTGTCTCCCAGCAAAGCATGTTGAAGAATAATAATATCTGGAATGCTCAAGTTTCCACTATTCCCACGACCAATCAAGCATCTACTAGCAAATATGGCAAAGTAGCGTAAAACAGGAAAGTGTATGCTAGAGACTTTTGCCTCGGAGCCCTTCTTTGGCTCTTCTACAACAATAGTTTTAACGAAACCATCCACATCTTCACGATGGGGTTCCTCTAATTCTCCCCCATAAGGTATCCTACACACCGCGCAAAAATCACGTAAAGACATTTCTCTGAATTCATCATATAAATGAAATGATACTGCAGGCGGTGACTTCTTAGGATAATAATAAAATTTTTGCATGAAAGTATTGGTAAGTAAGAGATACTGATCGATTCGGTCGTTCATGAAACCGGTGAGGCCTGTAGTCCCGATTAAAGCATAAAATTCTTCATGAATTCCGACTTCTTTCCACAAATCCTCACACGGCCATTCACACGAACGTACTTCCGCTAAGCGAGGAAGATTATACTTGGGTTTTTCCTTCTCTTTGTCTTGTTTTTCCTTAGAGCTTTGGCTAGAAGAGCCTTTAAAGAACCTCCTTAACATTTTCTGAAAATTTCTGAAATTTTAGTAACTCCAAAATAAAAGTGAATAAAACTAAACAAGATTGATAGCAACTACTCCTACAAGTGCCTAGAGCCTATATCATGCATTGGAATTGCTTGGGACCTCAAAAATTTAACATGCAAGCTCAAGAACATGGTCACCTATGCAGAAAAAATTTGCAATGAATAAAGCACTAGAACAAAAACTATTTGGACCAATGGAGGAGTCACATACCAAGCAACAATCCACCAAAGCAGTTTTGCGAATGGAGCTTTGAGCTAAGAGATCGAAAATCGCAGCAAAACGAGCTAGAACTCGGGCTTGAGCTGGATGGGGATTTTTTTGGGTAGAATATGAAGTGTGTGGGTGCTGGCATAAGTGGAGGGGACCCACCAGGGGCCCACGAGACAGGGGGCGCGCCTACAGGGGGCGCCCTCCTCTCTCGTGGCCTGTTGCTTGCCCCTTTTGCGGTGTTTTTAGTGCCTAAAATCCTTAAATATTCCAGAAAAAATCATACTAAATTTGCAGGGCATTTGGAGCAATTTTATTTTTGGACTATTTTTTAATGCATGGATAATTCAGAAAACAGACAGATAATACTATTTTTGCTTTATTTAATCTAAATAACATAAAGTAAAAAGAGGGTACAGAAGGTTGTGCCTTCTAGTTTCATCCATCTCGTGATCATCAAAATGAATCCACTAACAAGGTTGATCAAGTCTAGTTAACAAACTCATTCCGAATAACACGGAACCGGAGAAATTTCGAACAACACTAAGTTACCTCAACGGGGATATGAAAATCCCCAACAATAAGAATATCATACTTTTTCTTGACAGTAGGGAGAGGAAATTCAAAACCTCCAAAAATGATAGTTGGAACTTTTTCAATAGAATTGATGCTATGAACTTGAGATTATTTCCTCGGAAAGTGTACCGTATGCTCATTACCATTAACATGAAAAGTGACATTGCCTTTGTTGCAATCAATAACAGCCCCTGCAGTATTAAGAAAAGGTCTACCAAGGATAATGGACATACTATCGTCCTCGGGAATATCAAGAATAACAAAGTCCGTTAAGATAGTGACATTTGCAACCACAACAAGCACATCCTCACAAATACCGACAGGTATAGCAGTTGATTTATCAGCCATTTGCAAAGATATTTCAGTAGGTGTCAACTTATTCAATTCAAGTCTACGATATAAAGAGAGAGGCATAACACTAACACCAGCTCCAAGATCACATAAAGCAGTTCTAACATAATTTCTTTTAATAGAGCATGGTATAGTTGGTACACCCGGATCTCCAAGTTTCTTTGGTATTCCACCCTTAAAAGTGTAATTAGCAAGCATGGTGGAAATTTCAGCTTCCGGTATCTTTCTTTTATTTGTGATGATATCCTTCATATATTTAGCATAAGGATTTACTTTAAGCATATCAGTTAAGCACATACGTAAGAAAATAGGTCTAATCATTTCAGCAAAGCGCTCAAAATCCTCATCATCCTTTGACTTGGATGGTTTGGGAGGAAAGGGCATGGGTTTCTGAACCCATGGTTCTCTTTCTTTACCGTGCTTCCTAGCAACAAAATTTCTCTTATCATAACATTGATTCTTTGATTGTGGGTTATCAAGATCAACATCATGTTCAATTTCTATATCATTGTCTTTGCTAGGTTGAGCATCAACATGAACATTATCATTAACATTATCACTAGGTTCATGTTCATCACCTGATTGTGTTTCAGCATCAGAAATAGAAATATCACTGGGATTCTCAGGTGTGTCTGCAGTAGGTTCACTAGAAGCATGCAAAGTTCTATCTTTTTCTTCTTCTTCTTCTTCTTTTTAGAAGAACTAGGTGCCTCTAAATTATTTCTCTGAGAATCTTGCTCGATTCTCTTAGGGTGGCCTTCAGGATACAAAGGTTCCTGAGTCATTCTACCAGTTCTAGTAGCCACTCTAACAACAAAGTCATTTTTATTATTCAATTCCTCAAGCAAATCATTTTGAGCTTTAAGTACTTGCTCAGCTTGAGTAGCAACCATAGAAGCATATTTGCTAACGCGGTGAAGTCCATCTTTAACTCTAGCCAGATTATCACCTACGCGTCCTATCTCGAAAGCATTATTCTTTAACTCTCTACCAACATAAGCATTAAAACTTTCTTGTCTAGCCATAAAGTCATCAAATTCATCTAAGCATGGGCTATGAAATTTAGTAGAGGGTACTTCAACTTTATCATATCTATAGAGAGAATTTACCTTTACTACCTGTGTAGGGTTATCAAGACAATGTGGTTCTTCAGGCGGTAAATTAAGACCATATATTTCTTCAATAGGAGGTAAATTCTTAACATCTTCACCTTTAATACCTTTTTCTTTCATTGATTTCTTTGCCTCTTGCATATCTTCAGGACTGAGAAATAATACACCTCTCTTCTTCGGAGTGGGTTTAGGAATAGGCTCAGGAGTTGGCTCAATTGGTTCAGGAATTACTTCAGGAACTGGCTCAGGAAGAGTCCAATTATTTTTATTAGTCAACATATTATTCAATAGTATTTCAGCTTCGTCGACTGTTCTATCCCTGAAAACACAACCAACACAACTATCCAAGTAGTCCTTGGAAGCATCGTTAGTCCATTATAAAAGATATCAAGTATTTCATTTTTCTTAAGAGGATGATCAGGCAAAGCATTAAGTAACCGGAGAAACCTCCCCCAAGCTTGTGGGAGACTCTCTTCTTTGATTTGCACAAAATTATATATTTCCCGCAAGGCAGCTTGTTTCTTATGAGCAGGGAAATATTTAGCAGAGAAGTAATAAATCATATCCTAGGGACTACGCACACAACCAGGAGCAAGAGAATTATACCAAGTCTTAGCATCACCCTTTAATGAGAACGGAAATATGTTAAGGATATATAAATAGCGAGATTTCTCATCATTAGTAAACAGGGTAGCTATATCTTTCAACTTGGTAAGATGTGCCACAACAGTTTCAGATTCAAGGCCATAAAAAGGATCAGATTCAACTAAAGTAATAATATCAGGATCAACAGAGAATTCATAATCCTTATCAGTAACACAGATAGGTGAAGTAGCAAAAGCAGGATCGGGTTTCATTCTAGCATTAAGAGACTGCTGCTTCCATTTAGCTAATAATTTCTTAAGATCATTTCTATCATTGCAAGCAAGAATATCCATAGCAGTTGTTTCATGCATAACATAACCCTTAGGAACAACAGGTAAAACATAATCATTGGGGGGACCTTCACCATCACTATCATCAATAATAGGTTCTTCACTATTTTCATTCCCCCTAAATCTAGCAAGTTGTTCATCTAGAAATTCACCTAATAGCACAGTAGTATCACCCACAGAAGTAGTTTCATCATGCATAACAGGAGTGGCATCATCAATAACACGCGACATATCAGAATTCATAGCAGTAGCAGGTTTAGGTGTCGCAAGCTTACTTCTAACGGAAGGAGAATCTAGTGCAGAGCTAGATGGCAGTTCCTTACCTCCCCTCGTAGTTGAGGGCAAAATAGTAGTTCGATCGTCTTTCAAGTTCTTCATCATGATCAACAGATATAAATCCCAAGTGACTCAGAGAATAGATCTATGCTCCCCGGCAACGGCGCCAGAAATTAGTCTTGATAACCCACAAGTATAGGGGATCGCAACAGCTTTCGAGGGTAGAGTATTCAACCCAAATTTATTGATTCGACACAAGGGGAGCCAAAGAATATTCTTGAGTATTAGCAGTTGAGTTGTCAATTCAACCACACCTGGATATCTTAGTATCTGCAGCAAAGTGTTTAGTAGCAAAAGTGGTATGATAATAAAGGTAATGGTAGCAAAAGAGAAGATAAATGTTTTTGGGTTTTTGTAGTAGTTGTAACAGTAGCAACGGAAAAGTAAATAAGCGAAGAACAATATGTGAAAAGCTCATAGGCAATGGATCAATGATGGATAATTATGCCAGATGCGATTCCTCATGCAATAGTTAACACCTATGATGATATAGAACTAGCTCCAATTCATCAATGTAATGTAGGCATGTATTCCGTAAATAGTCATACGTGCTTACGGAAAAGAACTTGCATGACATCTTTTGTCCTACCCTCCCGTGTTCAGTGGGGTCCTTACAGAAACTAAGGGATATTAAGGCCTCCTTTTAATAGAGAACCGGAAAAAAGCATTAGCACATAGTGAATACATGAACTCCTCAAACTACGATCATCACCAAGAAGTATCCCGATTATTGTCACTTCGGGGTTGTCGGATCATAACACATAATAGGTGACTATAGACTTGCAAGATAGGATCAAGAACACACATATATTCATGAAAACATAATAGGTTCAGATCTGAAATCATGGCACTCGGGCCCTAGTGATAAGCATTAAGCATAACAAAGTCATAGCAACATCAATCTCAGAACATAGTGGATACTAGGGATCAAACCCTAACAAAACTAACTTGATTACATGGCAAATCTCATCCAACCCATCACCATCCAGCAAGCCAACGATGGAATTACTCACACACGGCGGTGAGAATCATGAAATTGGTGATGGAGGATGGTTGATGATGACGCCGACGACGAATCCTCCTCTCCGGAGCCCCGAACGGACTCCAGATCAGCCCTTCCAAGAGAGATTAGGGCTAGGTGGCGGCTCTGTGTCGTGAAACGCGGTGAAACTTTCTCTCTGATTTTTTTTCTCCCCGAGACGGTATATATGGAGTTGGAGTTGAGGTTGGGAGGTGTCCAAGGGGCCCACGAGATAGGAGGGCGCGCCCTAGGGGGGGTGCCCCCTGTCTCGTGGACAGCCCGTGGGCCCCCTGGCCTTCATTCTTTCGCCAAAAATTATTATTAATTCTGAAAAGTGCCTCGATGGATTTCTAGGACATTCGGGAACTTTTATTTTCTACACATAAAACAACATCATGGCAGTTCTGCTGAAAACAGCGTCAGTCCGGGTTAGTTTCATTGAAATCATGCAAGTTAGAGTCCAAAACAAGGGCAAAAGTGTTTGGAAAAGTAGATACGTTGGAGACATATCACCATCCTCCCAACAAGATTCGCAAGACAACGCAAGGCTAGACAGTCAGCGTAGCTGTGTAGATGATGAGCACATCTCCCCTACTCCACCATCACAGGTGCTTGCTCTAACTTGGCACTATTATATGTGGTTGCATGTTGCGTATGATGTCTAGCTTGTATTGCTTCTAACTTTGTTGAATTGCATCTGCTTACTTTACACATAATGCCTGTGAATATGACATGTGTTCCTGTTTCTACATCAGACTACTATTCTTGCATATCCTGCATCAGTCACTTATGATAAGGCACCTTTATGTCACCATTGTGATATTGGTTGTGTCTTGCATATGATTTCTAGCATATACTGCTTCTAATTTGTTGAAACGCCATACAATTTGAACTTGGCAGAGTGATATTGGTTGCATCTTTCATATGGTGTCTAGCTTGCAGTGCTTCTAATTTGTTGAAATGCCTTCTGCTTAGTTACCACATCATAGGTGTGAATATGTCACACCATCCTGTTTTTCATACATATTCCATCCATGCATCATGTGTTTGCCTTTCATCCGAGTAGTGTTCGTCAGTATCATGCATGAATGAGTTCTGAAGAGCGAATTTTATTCCTTTTTCTTATCGGTTTGACTTCCAATGCAAAATCATTACAGCTGAAGGAAATTAGTCCGGCAGTGGATGATGGTGGTCCTTCAGAGCAACTCAAACAGGGGGTCTCTATAGATTCTACTCCGCCATCCTCCCAACAAGATTCGCAAGACAACACAAGGCTGGACAATCAACGTAGCTGTGTAGATGATGAGCACATCTCCCCTACTCCACCATCACAGGTGCTTGCTCTAACTTGACACTATTATATGTGGTTGCATGTTGCGTATGATGTCTAGCTTGTATTGCTTCTAACTTGAATTTCATATGCTTACTTTACACATAATGCATGTGAATATGACACGTGTTCCTGTTTCTAGAACATATGTGTACATGATGAGAACATCTCCCCTACTCCACCATCACAGGTGCTTGCTCTTACTTGGAACTGTTATACGTGGTTGTGTTTTCCGTATGATGTCTAGTTTGTATTGCTTCTGATTATGTAGAATTGCATCTGCGTAGATTACAACTTATACCTACAACGATCACTTACCCATAAGAAACATTTAACTTGGGACTGTGATGTAGGTTGCATCTTGCATTGTCTTCTAGCTTGTACTGCTTCTAATTTCTTGAAATGGCACTTACGACAAGACACTTTTTACCTGATAGAGTGATATTGGTTGCATGTTCATATGGTGCCTAGCTTTCATTTCTTCTAATTTTGTTGAAATGTCTTCCGCTTACTGTTTTTTCATACATATTCCATCCTCCTATCGTACGTGTGAATATGAAATGCTGTCTTTTTTGTATATAATCCATCCTCCTATCCTGCGCTTGCCTTACATCAAAGTAGTGTTCGTCTGTATCATGCATCAACCAGTTATGCAGAGCTAATTTTATTCATCTTCTTGTGGTTTTGACTTCATAAGGCAATATCAGAAAATAGGAAGGAAAAGAGTAAGTTAGGGGATGTTGGTGGTACTCCGCACCGACGCAAACATAGACTCTCTAGATTTGCCACTACTACTGCTAATGAAGTTGAAGTCCCAAGTCTACATGATGAGTTCATCTCCCGCACTCCACCATCGCAGGTGCTTGCTCTAAGTTGACAGTGTGATAATTGGTTTCATGTTGCATATGTTGTCTAGCTTGTATTTCTTCTATTTTGATTAAATTGCACCTGCTGAGTTTATACGTTATACATGTGCATATGACATGGCTTTATGTGTCTAGAATACACTGCATCTATCTATCATACCATGTTCTTACATCAAAGTACTGATGTTGTGTATCCCGCATCAGTAACTCATGATTGGACGCTTTTAACATGGAAGTTTGATAGTGGTTGCATCTTGCATTGATTTGTACGTTGTACTGCTTCTAATTTTTCGAATTGCCACTTATGACAAGACACTTTTAACTTGGCAGAGTAATATTGGTTGCATCTTTCATATGGTGTCTAGCTTGCATTACTTCTATTTTCTTGAAAATCCTTCTTCTTAGTTTGCACATTGTAGCTGTGAATATGTCATGCAATCCTGTTTTTCTTACATATTCCATCCTCATACGGTTGTCTTACATCAAAGTATTGCTTGTCTGTATCATGCATCAATGAGTTCTGAAGAGTGATTTTATTCTTTTGTGTTGTGGGTACAGCTTGACATGGCAAAGTCAAAAAAGAGCAAGAAAATAATATAGTAGGGAGTGCTGTTACTCGTCGGGTGAAACGGAAAAGGTTTTGCCGTCGAGATTCTGCTGGTACTTATAGTGCAGTAGAAGGTCCAAGTCCACCGGCTAAATCTACAAACACAGTATCACCTGCTCCACCAGCTGCAGCATCCACTTCAACTGTACCGACATCTCAACCAGTTACTCGTTCGTTTGCTCCGGAACTGGCCAGTTCCCAAGCTGCCTTCACACCTAACACTACTTCCGAAGCACTGCTGACACAACATGACTTGGCAAGATCAGATGAACCTCATGAGCATCAACACCAAGATGGTACCTGACTGAGTCAAGTTGCAGTTGCATGCTCCTTTATATGTACTCTCATAGTTTGATGTACACTAACACTTTCCATATTCGTTGTTGAACTAGCACCACGGCACAAGCGGAAACAGACATCAAGGATAATGCTTGACAGATTAACAAAATCTAAAGGAGGAAGAATGGAGATCCATTTTGAGGCAGGTTTAAAAAGGCCACGTGATGCTACAGAGTCAGCCAAGTTAGTATCAGAGGCAGCTGTTGCCGTTAGGTGTCATGCGCGTATCCTCCCAACGTGGATCCAGTACAGGAATGAGAAAGACAATACCCAGTTTAACACCTTCCTTGACCATTTATTTGTAAGTAATGTTATTCATCGCAATTAGTAATATTGTCTTGCTCTGTCCCATACTTTCTAGCTTCCTCCTAATAAGACTCACATTCTTTTTTCAACAGATGAGGTTCAAGTTGGATCCGAAAGATGATGCAACTAAACAAGCATGCACTCATGTTTTTCAGTCTACTCTGTGACAGTATCGGTACCACCTTAGAAAATCTCACTTTGAAGGCAAGGCTAACAATGAAATCGCCCAAACATCTCCAGTGGAATATATTACAGATGAAGACTGGACAACCCTCGTTAAACACTGGTCTGATCCAAAGTATCAGGTAGGCTATATGTATTTGATCAGACCACATATTGAACTTGTATTTATGTATGTGCCTTACAAGTGTATCTGCTTCTAGGCTAACTGTTTGAAGAACAAAACCAACCGTTCTAAACTGAAATTCTAACAGACAACATGATCTCGTAGCTATATTGCACACTGCGAGGCTCTTGCAAATAGCTGCTACTTCCTTCTTTTTTTGTGCCATATTATCGTATCTATATTCACTTGTTCCAAGTACAGAGGAAAGCCCGTGCGGACCAAAAATAACCTGAACCGAATGCAGTGCAAATCTTCAAGGATTGCCACACCAGCAAGATGAAGGGCATGAGCACACCAGTTCAAGCCGTTGTTGTAAGTCCTTACTCCTCCTGCCTTGAACTGATTGGTACTGTGATGTGTTCATTTCACTACTTGGTTTGCAGCCAATGTCAGTTACTCTGTTCACTTTTATACACAGTTGTCTTAACATATCATTTCACCTTACATGGTTTAAAAGAGATGAAGGATATTCTTTTGGTCTTGATCTGTAATCTAGTTGTTATGTTCATGTGCGCACACAATGATAAAATAGCCTGTTTGTTCTATATCTGTTTGCCCATGATATGAATGATGTCATACTATGTTCATCCTACTTTAAACCATGTCTCTTTATCCTTAGATGTCAACGAATGTGAGGAAATAGACAATACAATAGGCATGCTACATGGACATATGTTCTGAAAGTGATTTTATTATGTAGTTGGCACTACAATACATGCTAATGTATTACAGTAGTTCACCAAAATAAGTTATGTATAAATGTTTAACCTAATTTGTTTGTTTTTGTCTCATTAGTAACTCACTGGTACACTAATCTACAAGTTCAAACTTTCAGGAAGCTATGGAACAAATGATTGAACAGCCACAACCACCTGAAGGTGACGAGGCTACTACAGGCACAATGTCACCTCTTGCTGTAGTGCGTCATTATCTCTCCACTAACAGTGCAAAAAGCACCTTCCTGCATAATTCTGGGTTGGTTGTCAAGGTAACCTCGTCCAAATCGCCTACTGAACAAAATCTTCCTGCTAGACAGAGTGATATATCTATGCTCCAGACACAAGTCCAATCCCTAATGGACGTTGTTTCGGAAACAAGAATAGTGGTTGAGAAATGTCGTCAAGATATGAATGGTTTTGAAACCAGACTATCAGACATTCGCTTCGTTGTTGAAGAGCAATGGCGGAAAAAAGGTGGAGATCGTGCTGCTCCATCAGATTCTACAGCTTGAAAGATTAGCACTCAGATCAAATGATTTGTGCTTCTATACATCTGATGGTGCTTTTATCTAGAAGGACTGTAAACTTTATGCCAACAGGCCTTTTGTTGTATGATTGGAATTTATTTTGTTGTGATATAACATTTATGATGCTACCACAGGCTGCAGTAATTATGACGCTATTTTTGTATAGTGTAGGTTTATCTTAGTAATTTATTCGGACGAAAGCTTCGTAGGAGCCCAACATGCCAATATTCGTCGGGCCCATTCCAATAGGGCTAAAAACGATTACGGGCCAAAATTGGCATGTAGCCCACTAAAAATATCTGGGCTTAAATTAGCATAAGCTTTCAAATTTTTCTGGTAGGCCTGTGCCCATAGTGGGCCTTTAACAGGCCTAAACATAATTTGGGCCCTCAGTAAAAATAGGCTGTTTATAGGTGTAAATATCTCGAGCCCATAAAAACATGGGCCTTTAATAGACCAAAAGTGAGATTGGGCCCTGATTGTGCCAAATAACCCACTGGACTTAGCAGGCCGTAATGGTGGCCCATTTACGATGCGGATATTTGACAGGCCAAAATTCGAACGGGCCGTAAATGCGCTGACCTAATACACGGGCCTTTAACAGGCCGGAACTTCGGTCGGGCTAGATTATCGTCATTTTTATATGGGCCGTTAATGGGCCCGATATGACGTTGGGCCACATATGGCCCATGGTTTACGTCCGGCTTAACAGGCCGAAAATGACAACAGGCCGAAAGTGGCCCAAATCTATTGTGGGCCTCTAACAGGCCGAATGACAGACATGGCCGAATATGACCCAAATCCTTCACGGTCGTTTATGGGCCGAAAGTTTTGATGGCCTGTAAATGGGCACAAATGTAGCCGGACCTTTAATAGGACGAAAATACACCGGGCCGTAATTCGGCCCAATTACTTAGTTGGGCCGGCCCATTATGGTCCGCTAAATTTTTTGGGCCTTTAGCTGGGCCGGCCCATTATGGTCCGCTAAATCTTATGGGCCTTCGGTTGGGCCGGCCCATTTAAACTTTGTGGGCCACTTTTGAGCCGGTCCACGTGTCAACATATCATAGGCCCATCACGACCGCTGGATGAGTGACACCTGTGCCAACACGAAGCTGACACGTGGATCCGTCAGCCAATGAGAATTTTACACGTGGAAAATCGGCATTGGTCGTGGTTGTTAATGGGTTATCGGATCCAAAATCCGACCCGATAGCTTAACGGCGTTCCGTTATGGTGGATGCCATGTGTCGGTCACCCTTGACGAAAGCACTTCTGTGACGCGTGATTTATCGTCATGGAAGTGGACACTTCCGTGATGATAATTTTAGTAATGTCATGGAACACTTCTACGACAGAACAGGTATGACTATCTTGATTCTGTCATAAATTTGTCATGGATGTACATGCATGACAAAAAACGCGACCTACTGTGACGAACACGTATCATCACGGAAGTGTATTTTTTTGTAGTGGGATCACCTTGACTCAAGCATAAAGTGAAACATAAAGTAAAAGATAGGCCCTTCGCAGAGGGAAGCAGAGGTTGTCATGTGCGTTTAGGGTTGATGCACAAAATCTTAATGCAAAAGAACGTCACTTTATATTGCCCCTTGTATGTGGACCTTTATTATGCAGTCCGTCGCTTTTATTACTTCCACAACAAATTCGTACAAAGCTTATTTTCTCTGCACTAATAAGTCATACATATTTAGAGAGAAATTTTTATTGCTTGCACCAATGACAACTTACTTGAAGGATCTTACTCAGTCCATAGGTAGGTATGGTGGACTCTCATGGAAAAACTGGGTTTAAGGATATTTGGAAGCACAAGTAGTATCTCTACTTGGTGCAAGGAATTTGGCTAGCATGAGGGGGAAAGGCAAGCTCAACATGTTTGGAAGGTCAATGACAATATACTTTAACTGAGATGTCAGAAAACATAAACCATTATGTTGTCTTCCTTGTCAAACGTCAACTCTTTTAGCATGTCATAGTTAATGAGTGCTTCACAGTCATAAAAGATGTCCAAGATAATATATTTATATGTGAACCCCTCTTTCCTTATCACTTCCTATTAATTGCAATGATGACCAAGGCTACGTTCATCAACTCTCAACAATTTTTATGCCTCATACTTTCTATGTGTGAAGTTATCACTATCCATAAGATCAATATGAACTCTTTTGTTCTTTATACTTCCTCAAAATCATAGTAACATAGCAAAGCCCTTGACTCAACACTAATCTTCATTATAGATAGCATACGGACTCAATTACATTAAGAGATCACAATGAAAAACTCAAAACTACTTGATATCAAAACTTTGAACTAATAGATCAAGATACTACTAAAGGGTCGACCTAAATAAAGCGGTAAAGATAGGAGTGTGATGGTGATATGATACCGGTGCACCTCCCCCAAGCTTGGCAGTTGCCAAGGGGAGTGCCCATACCCATGTGATTAGTTCTTCGGAGGTGGTGAAGGTGGTGATGATGACGGTGGAGTTGTTGCATTTTTCTTCTCTAGCTTGCGTCTGAGGCTAAAATTTTCCTCCCTCAGATCCTCATTCTTGAGCTCAAGTTTCATTATCTTTTTGCATAGTGTTGCCTTGCTGTCCTGCAAAAAATGTGGTGGGATAGATTGGACCTTAGGGAGGCTTGACTTCTTGAACTCCACATGCATATCACCAGGTTGAGGCAGTGGATCGTCCTCTTCATCGGAGCTTGTCTTCTCCTTCCTCTTTGGATCATAGTCTTCTTCTTCCTCTGTGGTCCAGCCATAATGCTCCACATCCCCATATACTTTTGGGTTTGCAATATAATTAGCCATATAGCTCTCTCCCTCCGAATCTTGGGACGACATCTTGTTCCAAATCTGCAACAGGAACAGCTCGAAACAAAAACAGAGGATATTTGCGTGATACAGTGGTCAAAACCTTCGGGAGTATATATAATGAATTTTTACCAACCAAAATACGTAACATACAAGAAAACAGAGTCCGAGAGGCACACGAGGTGCCCACGAGACAGGGGGCGCGCCCTACAGGGGGGCGCGCCCTCCTCTCTCGTGGGAGCCTTGTGTCCCTTTCGGACTACTTCTTTCTTCCTAAAATTCTTAAATAATCCAAAACTGATAAAAATTGCCATTAGGGTTGTTTTGGAGTCGGTTTACTTACCGTACCACATACCAATGCCTTTTCGGAGTCTGGAACATTCTGGAAAGTATCTCTTATGTATTCCTCAGGGGTTATGGTTTCAATAATATTAATTTCAACATTGATAGGATTACCTGAAATATAATGTTTAATTCTTTGACCGTTTACCACCCTCGGATTTGTGCCTTCAAAGTTGTTGATTTTTATAGCACCAGAACGATAGACCTCCACGATAACGTAGGGACCTTCCCTTTTTGAGAGAAGCTTTCCTGCAAAAAATCTTAAACGAGAGTTGAACAATAACACATAATCTCCTACGTTAAACTCACGCTTTTGTATTCTTTTATCATGCCAGCGTTTGACTTTTGCTTTGAAAAGCTTGGCATTTTCATATGCTTGGGTTCTCCATTCATCAAGTGAGCTAATATCAAATAACCTTTTCTCACCGGTAAGTTTGAAGTCATAATTGAGCTCTTTAATAGCCCAATATGCTTTATGTTCAAGTTCAAGAGGTAAATGGCATGCTTTTCCATAAACCATCTTATATGGAGACATACCCATAGGATTTTTGTATGCAGTTCTATAGGCCCATAATGCATCATCAAGTTTTTTGGACCAATTCTTTCTAGATCTATTCACAGTCTTTTGCAAAATTAATTTGAGCTCTCTATTGCTCAACTCTACTTGACCACTAGACTGCGGGTGATAAGGAGATGTGATTCTATGATTGACATCATACTTATCAAGCATCTTATGGAAAGCACCATGAATAAAGTGTGAACCACCATCAGCCATAAGATATCTAGGGACTCCAAACCTCGGAAAAATAACTTCTTTAAGCATTTTAATAGAATTGTTATGATTAGCACTACTAGTTGGAATAGCTTCTACCCACTTAGTAACGTAATCAACAGCAACTAAAATATGTGTATAACCATTGGAGGCAGGAAAAGGTCCCATATAATCAAAGCCCCAAACATCAAACGGTTCAATAACAAGAGAATAATTCATAGGCATTTTATGTATACTGATGTTACCTATTCTTTGACATTCATCACAAGATACGACAAACTTACGAGCATCTTTGAAAAGAGTAGGCCAATAAAAACCAGATTGTAGTACCTTGTGTGCAGTTCTATCTCCAGCGTGGTGTCCTCCATAGGATTCAGAGTGACACTTGTGTAGGATTTGTTCCTGTTCATGCTCAGGCACACAACGTCTAATAATACCATCTACTCCTTCTTTATAAAGGTGTGGATCATCCCAAAAGTAATGTCTTAAATCATAAAAGAACTTTTTCTTTTGTTGGTATGTGAAACTAGGAGGTATATATTTGGTAACAATGTAATTAGCATAATCAGCATACCAAGGAGCAGTACGAGATGCATTGACAACCGCTAATTGTTCATCAGGAAAACTATCATTAATAGGTAGTGGGTCATCAAGAACATTCTCTAGCCTAGACAAGTTGTCTGCAACGGGGTTCTCAGCTCCCTTTCTATCAACAATATGCAAGTCAAATTCTTGGAGCAAGAGAACCCATCTAATGAGTCTAGGCTTAGCATCTTTCTTTTCCATAAGATATTTAATAACAACATGATCAGTGTGAATAGTAACTTTGGAATCAACAATATAAGGTCTAAACTTATCACATGCAAACACAACTGCTAAGAACTCTTTTTCAGTAGTAGCATAATTTCTCTGGGCAGTATCAAGAGTCTTACTAGCATACGGGATAACATTCAATTTCTTATCGACTCTTTGCCCTAAAACAGCACCTACAACATAATCACTAACATTGCACATAATTTCAAAAGGTATGTTCCGGTCTGGTGGCTGAACAATAGGTGTAGTGATCAAAGCTTTCTTGAGTGTTTCAAATGCTTCTACACAATAATCATCAAAAACAAAGGGAATATCTTTTTGCAATAAATTAGTCACAGGCCTAGAGATTTTAGAAAAGTCCTTAATGAACCTCCTATAAAAACCGGCGTGACCAAGGAAACTTCTTATACCTTTTATGTCCTTGGGACATGGCATCTTTTCAATAGCATCAACTTTGGCTTTATCAACTTCAATAACTCTCTCAGAGATCTTGTGCCCCAAGACAATGCCTTCATTAACCATAAAGTGACACTTTTCCCAACTTAGGACGAGATTAGTGTCTTCACATCTCTGCAAAACTTGATCAAGGTTGCTCAAACAATCATCAAAAGAGGATCCATAGACGGAGAAGTCATCCATGAATACCTCACAAATCTTTTCACAAAAAACAGAAAATATAGCCATCATGCATCTTTGAAAGGTAGCAGGTGCATTACATAAACCAAAAGGCATACGTCTATAAGCAAAAGTACCAAAAGGGCAAGTAAAAGTAGTTTTAGATTGATCCCCCGCTGATATAGGTATCTGAGAGAAGCCAGAATAACCATCTAGAAAGAAAAAATGTGTGTGTTTGGATAGCCTCTCTAGCATTTGATCAATAAAAGGTAAAGGGTAATGATCTTTCTTAGTAGCTTTATTTAACTTGCGGAAATCAATTACCATCCTATAACCTGTAATAATTCTTTGTGGGATCAATTCATCTTTATCATTAGGAACAACGGCAATACCTCCCTTTTTAGGGACACAATGGACATGGCTTACCCATTCACTATCAGCAACGGGATAAATAATACCTGCCTCAAGGAGCTTTAGTATCTCCTTTCTTACCACTTCCTTCATTTTGGGATTTAATCGTCTTTGAGGATCTCTAACTGGTTTGGCATCTTTCTCTACTGAAATTTTGTGTTGGCATAATGTGGGACTAATGCCCTTAAGATCATCCAGAGTATATCCAATAGCAGCTCTGTGCTTATTCAGAGTTTTCGATAATATTTCTTCTTCTTTCTCTGAAAGGTTAGCACTAATAATAACAGGGTATATTTCTTTTTCATCAAGATAAGCATACTTAAGATTATCAGGTAATGGTTTGAGTTCAAACACGGGATCACCCTTGGGTGGAGGGGGGTCCCCAAGAATTTCAACAGGAAGGTTATGTTTCAGCATAGGCTCCTGTTTAAGGAACACTTCATCTATTTCTTCCCTTTCCTTCATAAACATATCGTTTTCATGGTCTAGCAAATATTGTTCTAACAGATCAGTTGGTGGAACAGCAATGGAAGCAAAGACCAATAATTTCATCCTTACTAGATGGTTCCTCTTCACGGTGTTGTCTACGAAATTTAGAAAAGTTGAACTCATGAGACATATCACCTAGACCAATAGTAACTACATCCTTTTCGCAATCTATCCTAGCATTAACGGTGTTCAAGAAGGGTCTACCAAATATAATGGGACAAAAGCTATCTTGTGGGGAGCCAAGAACAAGAAAATCAGCAGGATATTTAGTTTTCCCACACAAGACTTCAACATCTCTAACAATTCCCATTAGTGAAATAGTATCTCTATTGGCAAGTTTAATTGTGACATCAATATCTTCTAACTCAGTAGGTGCAATATCGTGCTTAATTTCTTTGTATAAGTCAATAGGTATTGCACTAGCACTAGCACCCATATCACAATAAGCCATGATAGCAATGGTCTCCTATTTTAAAATAAATAACAGGCATGCCTACCACAGGTCTATGCTTATCTTTAGCACAAGGTTTGGCAATTCTAGCAGTTTCATCACAGAAATAAATAACATGCCCATCAATATTATCAGACAAGAGATCTTTAACAATAGCAACATTAGGTTCAACTTTGATTTGCTCAGGAGGTGTATAAGTTCTAACATTGCTCTTACGAACAACAGTCAAAGCTTTAACATCATCTTTTATCCTAACAGGAAAATGAGGTTTTTCAACTTAAGCAGTAGGAACAATAGGATCACTATATGTAATAGTCTTCTCTTCGACTGTAATAGGTGCAACTACTTTCACTTCAACAGGAGGATTATATTTAAACCACTTCTCTTTAGGGAGACCAACATGAGTAGCAAAAGTTTCACAAAAAGTAGCTACTATCTCAGAGTCAAGTCCATACTCAGAGCTAAATCCACGGAAAGCATCAGTATCCATAAAAGATTTAACACAATCAAACTTAGGTGTCATACCTGACTCCTTACCATCGGCGAAACCCCAATCTTCAGAGTTGCATTTAATTCTTTCCAATAAGTCCCATTTGAAGTCAATAGTCTTCAGCATATAGGAACCAGCACAGGAAGTATCGAGCAAGTTGCGATTATCAAGAGAAAGCCGAGCATAAATTTTTTGGATAATCATTTCTCGAGAGAGCTCATGATTGGGGCATGAATACAACATTGACTTAAGCCTCCCCCAAGCTTGAGCGATGCTTTCTCCTTCGCGAGGCCAGAAATTATATATGTAATTACGATCACGATGAACAAGATGCATAGGATAGAACTTCTGGTGAAATTCCAATATCTCGTATCATCACATAGCCTATACCATGTCATTGCATCTCCCTTCAAAGATAAAGGGAAGACCTTCCTTTTGACAACATCATCGGGAATACCTGCAAGCTTAAATAATCCACAAACTTCATCCACAAAGATAAGGTGTAAGTCGGGATGCAATGTTCTGTCTCCTGCAAAAGGATTAGCTAGCAATTTTTCTATCATACCTGAAGGAATCTCAAAGTGAATATTTTCATCAGGTTCAGTAGGTTGAGGAGCCTCTCTTTGCTCTTATGGTTGGGGTGAAGATACCCCAAACAAGCCCCTCAAAGGATTAGTTTTCATAGTGACAAGTAACAAAAAATTTCAGCACACTATATAAATGTTTCCTTACCAAGTTCCACTCACCAAGAGCGCTACGCTCCCCGGCAACGGCGCCAGAAAAGAGTCTTGATGACCCATAAGTATAGGGGATCTATCATAGTCCTTTCGATAAGTAAGAGTGTCGAACCCAACGAGGAGCAGAAGGAAATGATAAGCGGTTTTCAGTAAGGTTTTCTCTGCAAGCACTGAAATAGTAGGTGATAGATAGTTTTGTGATAAGATAAATAGTAACAAGCAAAAAGTAAATAAAGTAAATAAAGTGCAGCAAGGTGGCCCAATCCTTTATGTAGCAAAGGATAAGCCTGGACAAATTCTAATAATGAAGAAGGAGCTCCCGAGGACACATTGGGAATTCTCGTCAAGCTAGTTTTCATCACGTTCATCAGATTCGCGTTCGGTACTTTGATAATTTGATATGTGGGTGGACCGGCACTTGGGTGCTGACCTAACATGGACAAGCATCCCACTCATGATTAACCCCTATTGCAAGCATCCACAACTAAAAAAAGGAGTATTAAGGTAAACCTAACCACAACATTAAACATATGGGTCCATATGAACCCCTAACGAAGCAACGCATAAACTAGGGTTTAAGCTTCTGTCACTCTAGCAACCCATCATATACTTATTACTTCCCTATGCCTTCCTCTAGGCCCAAATAATGGTGAAGTGTCATGTAGTCGACGTTCACATAACACCACTAGAGGAGAGACAACATACATCTCATCAAAATATTGAACGAATACCAAATTCACATGACTACTAATAGCAAGACTTCACCCATGTCCTCAGGAACAAACGTAACTACTCACAAAGCATATGCATGTTCATAATCAGAGGAGTAATAATATGCATAAAGGATCTGAACATATGATCTTCCACCAAGTAAACCAAATAGCATCAACTACAAGGAGTAATCAACACTACTAGCAACCCACAGGTACCAATTTGTGGTTTTGATACAAGATTGGATACAAGAGATGAACTAGGGTTTTGAGATGAGATGGTGCTGGTGAAGATGTTCATGGAGATTGACCCCCTCTCAACGAGAGGATTGTTAGTGATGACGTTGGTGATGATTTCCCCCTCCCGGAGGGAAGTGTCCCCGGCAGAACAGCTCCGCCAGAGCCCTAGATTGATACCACCAAGGTTCCGCCTCGTGGCGGCGGAGTTTCGTCCCGTAAGATTTTTCATGATATTTTCCAGGATAAAACCCTTCATATAGCAGAAGATGGACGCCAGAAGCCCACCAGGGGGCCTAGGAGATAGGGGGCGCGCCCTACAGGGGTGGCTGTCTCCTGGACAGGGTGTGGGCCCCCCTGGCCTATTTCTTTTGCCCAAAAATTCTTATTAAATCCAAAAAGTTGCTTCGTGGAGTCTCAGGTCTTTTGGAGTTGTGCAGAATAGGTTTCAAACATTTGCTCCTTTTTCAGCCAGAATTTCAGCTACCGGCATCCCCCCTCTTCATGGTAAACCTTGTAAAATAAGAGAGAATAGCCATAAGTATTGAGATATAATGTGTAATAATAGCCCATAATGCAATAAATATTGATATAAAAGCAAGATGCAAAATGGACGTATCACCGCTTGATAATGATACGTATGATGTTAAGATGCCATCACTTGAGGGCAAGGCTTGGGCAGGCACAAATGGAGATTGGGTTGTTTACATTGGGTCCAACTGCGAGTGGGAACTTGTGAATGTGTACACTCGTGACCGGGTTCCACTTCCAAAAATCTCAGCAGACTGCCCAGAGGTTGAGCACACCGGTATTGTACGCACATTCAAATACAATCATGGTGACTGTCTTCTACGGAAGATGGAAATTTGTTGAGTTCCCAACCGCTCTTGGAATTACAACAAATATGAAGTTGTTGCTATCTTCGACAAGCTTGTTACCGTCCTCGGTGGTTTGACTCGATGGATATTGCTCAAAAATTAGTTTCTGTACACGGATGAGTACTGTGATGCAATTCAATACGAGGGCCTTGTGTTTGCTGCCACTACTCGTGGCACTGTTCTTGCATGGCATCCACATAGTTTCGGTATGTTTGTCTTCCACCGTAATTATAATTGTTTCATCCACATGCATGCGGGTTAGCAAGTTTCCCTTTACTAATTAACCTTCTTCTTGTGTTTCCAAGGTCCTGTGAACATTCCACCACCTATACTTGAAAATTTTTATAATCAAGGGGGAGATGACGATGGTGATGATCACGAGCATGAGGACGAGCAGGTGTAGTCTGGCAACTAATTCCGATGGATCACCTCTTCTTGTGTGTATACAGCCCACTGATGATGTTACTGCTAAGGAAGCAGGTGTAGTCTCCCATGGTCGCACTCTTCGGACCAATTCCAACACCCGTTGCATGGTATTCGGGATGGATACTAGTGTGCTAGCGCCAACTCCTTCTCCCTGGTACAGAATTGATAGTCTTGGAGAAAACTCGCTCTTCCTTGGACAAAACTATCCAATGATGGTGAAAGGCGATCCAGCTGTTGTTGACACAACGTTACTACCATTTATGAGAAGCAACTTTGTCTATACCTCGGACATTTGGGTGGTTCCCTACCCTGGTACTAATACAGTAGGCCGCTTCAGCCTGGATGATCAGTCCTGCGTTGGTCTCAAGATCGACAATGGATGGCCCGTCCCAGAGAATCACTTGTGGTTCAAAGCAAGCGTTTCCAATGCCGAGGAATGGTTGAGTTGAAGTTCATTTCATTGCTTGTTATTTGTTGTATGGTGAAAACTTTAGTATTTATAATGTATCCTCGTTGTCGATGTGGGTTGATGACCTGTTGTATGTAATAAAATGATATGCCTGTGATAAACTTACTAAATTTATGAATGGCTTTCGAGTTGCTTCTCTGAGTGAGTGGTGCGACGAGGCAAAAAATATTTTCCGAATACATAATTGTACGTGCATTGCAACAGGTTATCAGATGAGGCCAATCAACAATAGTAGTACACTATTTGTACTAGCTTCACATGCTTCGCGCATCGGGCGGGTGTTTTTACTGTAGCCATATGTTAATGTGTTCGCTATACGTAACCAGCACCTCGAATCCTTGATACTAGTACTATATATAGTAGGAGTAGTAGGGTGGCACGGGCTATAACAAGCATTCACGTCCAGGAGTACGGCACACGCCACCACCACGACATCCATGTGACACCATATTATTTCTTGGAGTCCGTGCTAGAGCAATCTCTTCAACCTCGTCGTTTCTCTAACTTCAGCCATCGTGCGGCGGGCGAGGTGGGGGTTTGCCGATAGTCGGTTTCCTCAACTATGGTCCCACTTGTAAGGCCAACTCCAACGCACGACCCCAAACAGACCTCCGTTTTGCACAAACTCCAACGATAATTTTGACTAGAAATGCAAGACCAAAGAAAACAAGAATCACAAGAATACATTTTAAAACTCCTCTAAGTTGGATTAGTGCCTTCTTGATGCATTCATTGTTGATCTGCGGAGGCTCGATCTTGCGTGCTTCTTTCTTATTCGAGCGTAAAGAAGTAGACGTTACTTCCTCGCATCTAGTCTCATGTCTAGTCTGTATTCTAGTAGGAGTATCAACAAGTGCACTAATCTCATCTCTAGCCTCTGTGCTAGCTAAAAGTGATAGAACATCTACTAAATTGCACTCTATCAATATATGGATGTACTCTTCTTCCCAATACAAAAACTTGCATCCATTCTACTCCCTCCGTTGCACAATACATGCCTTCTATTTGTCAAAATATATATGTATCTAGACATGTTTTAGTATATAGGTACATCCATTTTTGGACAAATGGAAGTCAAGTATTTTGGAACGGAGGGAGTACACAATAAAATTTTTAAGTTAGCACAACTAGTCTAATCCGAGAGCACAACCGAAGATTTGGTCGGGTTCTTCCTCCTTTTGCCGACACGTGGGACATCCAGCATCCAGGTCGTGTCATGAAAGAAAATAGAGTGGTAGTTGAAGCCACGAGATGTGCATCTTGGGTTAAACTGTAAACAGAATCTACTACTCTTGAGTAACTCCAAAAGTGGCCACCGAAGATCTTTATTGGATTTGTTTTTCATCACCAGGACGTCGAGGTGAAAGATGTGCAGGTTCAGTGGGTCCGCTTGCGTTTTCACTGACATGTCAGACCGCATGTGAGCAAACAGACGATGGGATTCACGCGTCCGCTGGCTGGCTGAGAAGAGAGATAGAGGAGGGCTGAGCACGGACTGCAGGAAATTTGTTCTACGTACCTCGATATAGGCTCGATATAGTGGGGTGGCATGGGCCATAACTAGCATTCACGTCTAGAAGTACGGCACACGCCATCCACACGAGTCCCATCCGACACCAATTTTCTTGGAGTTCGTGCTACAGCCATCTCTTCTCCCTCCTATTTTCTCAGCCATCGCACGGTGGGCAGGGTGGGGGTTTGCCAATAGTCGGTTTTCTCAAGTGCGGTCCCACTTGTAAGTGAAAATGCAACACCGCACGCATTCCCGCTTGAGCGGCGTGCCAGACCAACCGTGTGGGGGTGCGACCCGAACACGGCAGGCTTTTCCTTTTGAGTAACTAGTAAAATTTGGTTCTCCTCCATGGTGCGACCAAAGGCAGTTGCCGTAAGTCAATGAAGTTGCGTCCCCCTCCGTGACGGTGCAGTATAGTCATCTCACCGGACCTCTAGTTGGGGCCAAACGAGAGAAGTTTAATGTTTACTAGTTTATTGGTCCCCTTTGCATTTTGCGCCAAGTTTTGACCTTTGATTTAACTAATAAAATGTTAATGCATGTAAACAAAAATGTTGTGTAAGTCACCTTACGAAAACCAAATAATCCCAAAACACTTAGGCACGGTGCATTAACTCCCTCCTTGTTTCTTATTTCATGACATATCAACCAATGAGAGATTTGGGCCGTGCATGCTTTCAATGACTTGAGACTACCAAACATGACTTGTAGTGTTTAGTTCATTGCATGTAATCCTATTAGTACTCTAGTTAGCAAAAAAACATTAAGTTCTCTCGCCGATAGGAATAAAACACCATGTATTTATTTACAGAGGGAGTAGTACATTTTTTGTGACATGCATTACTAGATATTGCCAGTCAAATACTAAAATCCAGATGGACATGGTAGTACTCCTAAATCCAGACGGTGGTGCTACTAGTACTAGTAGTAGTACCACGAATGTAGTAGTAGGAGTAGTAGCACTATACTACCCGCTGGTCAAATTATCACGTGCTGCTCCTCATAGTGAAGTGACAAGACCCTGCGCCAGAGATGACACCTGAGTATAGGTGCCGTGTTCGGCATACCATAGTTAGCCTCACTGTCTGCAGTCACTATCATCATGACTGTAAAGCTAGCCTGCTTACAACTAGCCCTGTTCGACATAATTTCCCATGCGTAGATGCTCGTGCATTGCACAGAACATCAAGATTGGGGGTGGACGGCTCCGGCAGCGGCCATCGCGCCAAATTTTTCCACAGCCTTCTAGATGTGGTGGGGAGGAGATAAGGCTGATTGTGAGAGACAAGGAGTTGTTTGTAAATACGGAACAAGTGCAGGGATCTTTTTGCAAAAATGGAGAAGCTTGGTTTGTATGGGTCAGATCTAGATCCGACGGCTATTGGTGAAAGATGGGAGGCACAACATCATCACCAACTCAGGACCTATTTGATTCGCAGGATTTTGATGACACAGGAATAGGACACAACAATATTACAAGTTTCAAACTGATATTACAAATATTAGGAGTAATTCTACACCTACGAAGAGGGAATTACTAGGAAGTTTACGTAAGAACTTTCGTTACTTTAGGTGGATGCAGCATTATTGTACAAACTAAAATCCACCTCCCTGACAAGTCACTAATGAGCAAATAAGTTTTCGAGTCTCTGGCCACTTGATGTTTCAAAAACAAATTTAGCTTCTGCGAAGACTTTGTCATTTAGGCTTAGACGCTTGCGGTGCTCAGCACGCCATTCATTGTTGCGCCAGAGAACGCCAGACCTCATTACCTTGAGCACACTTGCCTCCAGAACAAAGAACCTGACCAATTTAATCTCAGATGTGCTGCCTCGGTAGTCGATCAAATCAATTTCTGTAAGATGGAGATCAAGGCATTCGATGAGATTGTTATAGTGCAGCACATTTTTCACTTTCGGGTCTTTTTTTATCTGCAAAAGAAGAGAACATATTAGAGCAGCTGGCTGCATAAGATTGCCGTGTCATCAAGAGGTACCAATATCATTCGCTCATACGATAGGGTTGGCTGGCTAGTGATATTTTCTCTCTCTCTCTCTCTCTCTTTCTGTTTCCTCTCATTTAACTAGGAGCACGTGAAGAGCTTGGGCATTTGTTGCCTTCCACTATGTGGCCGATGCCATATTTCACAAAAGTATGCCACATAATACGCATCGATGTCAAATCAAAAGATTTTTGCACCGCTCTCGCGATGTGAGAGAATTGGCACCGCTGTGCACATAGACCCACATGTATAAACAAATCAATCAAACCAACTACACCAACCTCTCACTCTCCCAAACAATTGTTTTTTTATTGCCTCAGTCCTCTCTCTCTCTCCCACACAGTGTTTTTTCATTGTGTGAGTTAATTTGGCACCGGAGCAAAGTAGGTGGTCCAGATTGGGGCACCAGGTGAGCAATGGAGGGGTATCGATGCCAAATGCATCACAAGTGAATTTGGCACATGTTTTGGCCTACATAGCCCACTTTTGTACTCCCTCCATCCCAAAATTCTTGTCTTAAATTTGTCTAAATACAGATGTATCTAGTTACATTTTAGTGTTAGATACATCTGTATCTAAACAAATGTAAGACAAGAATTTTGGGACGGAGAGAATAGTACCTCGTATTGAGTATAAAATTTTGACCATAGATTTACCTAAGAAAATGCCAATGCATGTCACTAAAAATTACACCATTTGAAATTATGTTCAAATACGAATCCAACGATATAGTTCTTCGTGGCATGCATTAACATTTTGTCAGTTAAATCTATGGTCAAATTTTGATACTACAAAATTGGAAGAGTAAACTAGGACGGAGGTAGTACTTGCTCTTAGGGTAACCATAGAGTTATTGGAGTAGTCTAAGTTACTTTCCACTATGACTAGCCTAGGCTACTGTAGTAGTACAACATAAAAACGATGCAGGTGATCACGTGAGAAAAAATACTAAAAACATTTATTTCGGTGCAGTGCGTGGATGTAGTTTTGAACACTACACTTGTCATCGTAATTTGGGAAAATTATGAAAAAATTGAGCTATGTTGTGATTACCAGTTACTTATAGGAAAGAAGTTTCACCTCAATGAGTAGCTTCTCCGTGCACGGAAAGAATGTAAGGAATCCAACAACTTGATCCAGATTGGGGCCGATAGATTTTAGTGCTAAGATCTTCACTGTGCGCATGGACTGGGTCAAGCTTGTGGGAATCATTTTCTGGAAGACGGTCGTAAATACATTAAGAAGAAATTTAAAAATGTGAATTTCAATAAGACGGAGAAGAAGATGAGTGTTGTACCTGAACGATTACGGATCCAATAAAGAGTTTGGAGAATTTGGCAGACGAGTACACCAACGCTGTCAATTTCGGCGCATCAATGACCCTAATTTTTGTTGGACCTTCTAGATCCGATACAAGCAATCTCTCAAGGAAAGGCGCATTCTCAATGACCATAACGTGGAACAGCTGGAGTGGTCTCCTCCCAATTGATGTCTTGTTGCGGGGCCAGCAAGACACATAAATCCATCGGAGATTCGTCGAGGCGATGTGGAGGCTAATGAACCCGTGGATCTGCTCAAGACGAAGGTACTCGAGCGTAGTACAGCTGCGGAGCAGGTGCTCCATAGCCTTCTTCGAGATGACAACGTCGAAGAGGTCGAGCTGCTTGAGTTGAGGGAGAAGAAGGGCGGGCGCAACATTAATCTAGGGAAGATAGCAGGAGCTGAAGCTGGCGTGGCGCAACGTTGGCGTGAGGCGGAGCGCGGGCGGCGGCAGAGAGCGACATTGTCCAGCTTCAAAGCTGAGCTCCTCGATCTGACCTAGGGCGGGGGATAAGAACCACTCGTCGAACTTGGGTTGGACCTTGCAGTTGGTACTGAACATGCGGATGTCAAGGCGTTTGGCTGGCCCAGGGTGCGATGAAAGGATCTTGTAGACTGCGGCCATGCGTTTGCAATCCCCGTCCCAGAGGTAGCTGTCGACGGTGAAGTTGAGGGGGACACAGCGCCAGAGGGGGCGCCACCGCCGGGAGAGCAGGGCGGTCCGCACGGCAGATTTGGTGGGGAGGAGGCCGATGATGACGAGCAGCATGTCATCGGGGAGGCTGCTAATGAAGTCCAGGCTCGCCGAATGCGGTTTTGGCTCGAGCCGCCTCCGCTTGTTGGCTGCCTCGCCGTCCATCTCAACCGGCGGCGACGCCGGTGTACACGTGTGCTGGTGTGTGTTGTGTGCTGGGTGTGCGCGAGTGCGTCCTTCTGTGCATGCCGCCGCGTAGTGGTGAATTGTGCGTGAGTGCGTCCTTCGCACGCAAGAAGTTTGTCTTCAATGCGCCCTCAATTTACTAGCGTGCGGGGTGCTACCTGATACGTCTTCAATGTATCTATAATTTTCATGCTATTATATTACCCCTTTTGGATGTTTATGGGCTTTATTTTACACATTTACATCATTTTTGGGACTAACCTACTAACCGGAGGCCCAGCCCATATTGCTGTTTTATTGCCTGTTTCAGTATTTCGAAGAAAAGGAGTATCAAACGGAGTCCAAACAGAATGAAACCTTCGACGGCGTGATTTTTTGGAAGATTATGACCAAGGAGACTTGGAGTGCAAGTCAGGGGATCATCGAGGGAGCCACGAGACAGGGGGCGCGCCCACCCCCTGGGCGCGCCCTACCCTCTCGTGGGCCCCTCGAGGCTCCCCCAACCGACTGCTTTTGCCTATATATTCCCTTATACCCTAAAAACATCATAACAGAAGATAGATTGGGAGTTCCGCCACCGCAAGCTTCTGTAGCCACCAAAAACCTCTCGGGAGCCTGTTCTGGCACCCTGCCGGAGGGGGAACCCATCACCGGTGGCCATCTTCATCATCCCGGCGCTATCCATGACGAGGAGGGAGTATTTCACCCTCGGGGCTGAGGGTATGTACTAGTAGTTATGTGTTTGATCTCTCTCTCTCTCTCTCTCTCTCTCTCTCTCTCTCTCTCTCGTGTTCTCTCTATGGCACGATCTTGATGTATCACGAGCTTTGCTATTATAGTCAGATCTTATGATGTTTCCCCCCCCCCCTCTACTCTCTTGTGATGAATTGAGTTTTCCCTTTGAAGTTATCTTGTCAGATTGAGTCTTTAAGGATTTGAGAACACTTGATGTATGTCTTCTCGTGCTTATCTGTGGTGACAATGGGATATCATGTGCCACTTGATGTATGTTTTGGTGACCAACTTGCGGGTTCCGCCCATGAACCTATGCATAGGGGTTGGCACACGTTTTCATCTTGACTTTCCGGTAGAAACTTTGGGGCACTCTTTGAAGTACTTTGTGTTGGTTGAATAGATGAATCTGAGATTGTGTGATGCATATCGTATAATCATGCCCACGGATACTTGAGGTGACAATGGAGTATCTAGGTGACATTAGGGTTTTGGTTGATTTGTGTCGTAAGGTGTTATTCTAGTATGAACTCTATGGTAGATTGAACAGAAAGGATAGCTTCATGTTATTTTGCTACGGACTCTTGAGTAGATAGAACAGAAAGGATAACTTTGAGGTGGTTTCGTACCCTACCATAATCTCTTCGTTTGTTCTCCTCTATTAGTGGCTTTGGAGTGACTCTTTGTTGCATGTTGAGGGATTGTTATATGATCTATCTATGTTATTATTGTTGAGAGAACTTGCACTAGTGAAAGTATGAACCCTATGCCTTGTTTCCTATCATTGCAATACCGTTTACGCTCACTTTTATCATTAGTTACCTTGTTGTTTTTATATTTTCAGATTACAAAAACCTATATCTACCATCCATATTGCACTTGTATCACCATCTCTTCGCCGAACTAGTGCACCTATACAATTTACCATTGTATTGGGTGTGTTGGGGACACAAGAGACACTTTGTTATTTGGTTGCAGGGTTGTTTGAGAGAGACCATCTTCATCCTACGCCTCCCATGGGATTGATAAACCTTAGGTCATCCACTTGAGGGAAATTTGCTACTGTCCTACAAACCTGTGCACTTGCAGGCCCAACAATGTCTACAAGAAGAAGGTTGTGTAGTAGACATAAAGCTCTTTTCTGGCGCCGTTGCCGGGGAGGTGAGTGCTTGAAGGTATATCTTTAGATCTTGCAATCGAATCATTTTGTTTCTTGTTTTATCACTAGTTTAGTTTATAAAAGAAAAACTACAAAAAATGGATTTGAGTTTGTCTCATACGCTTCATCTTTTTAATATCTTTCGTGAGAATGATGGAAAGGAAAATTGTGCTCAAGTGCTAGAAGAATAAGTCTATAAAATGCTTGATACTAAATCTTTGAATGATGAGCATGATTGCAATGTTGTTAGTATGAATTCCTTGAATATCCATGATGCTAATGATATGCAAAGCCACAAGCTTGGGGAAACTATGTTTGATGAATATGATATTTTTTGTCCCCCAAGTTTTGATGAGAATATTTATTATGATGATAGCATGCCTCCTATTTATGATGATTATATTGATGAAAGTGGATTTGGAGAGGTCATGACTTTATTTAGTGATGAATCCACTATTTCGGAAGAGGTTCCAATTGATTATGAGAACAAAGTTGCTATCTATGATGATTATTGTGATGACTTGTATGCTATTAGGAATAACGATAACCATGAAACTTGTCATCATGATTTTAGTTTTCAATTGGATTATGCCTCACATGATAATTATTTGGTTGAGTTTGCTTCCACTACTATTGATGAGAAGAACTTTGCTTATGTGGAGAGTAGTAAATTTTCTATGCTTGTAGATCATGAAAAGAATGCTTTAGGTTATGGTTATATTGTTGAATTCATTCATGATGCTACTGAAAATTATTATGAGGGAGGAACATATGCTTGTAGGAATTGCAATAATATCAAGTTTCCTCCGTGTGTGCTTAAAATCTTGAAGCTATGCTTGTTTTACCTTCCCATGCTAGTTGATTATTGTTCCCATAAGTTGTTTGCTCACAAAATCCCTATGCATAGGAAGTGGGTTAGGCTTAAATTTTCTAGTCATGTGCTTCATGATGCTTCCGTTACGTTTCAATTCTTATCTTTTATGTGAGCATCATTGCCATCATCATGCCAGCTAGAAAGGCATTAAAGAAAAGCGCTTGTTGGGAGACAACCCAATATTTACCCTTACTGTTTTTGTGTGTGCACATGATTATTCTACTGTAGTAATCATTTTTTATAGCTTTTATTTCAATAAAGTGCCAAGTAAGACCTTTAGGATAGCTTACGGTGATAGTTGTGTTGATCCTGCTGAGAATCAGAAACTTTTGCATCCAGTAAATTAGTTTTGTTCATACACATAAACGTGCTATTGATCTGATTCTTTTTTGCTTTGGATTGATATAAAAATTGCTTAGGACTTCCTAATTTGGTAGGATTTTTGGAGTTACAGAAGTATACGTTTGATACAGATTACTACAGGCTGTTCTGTTTTTGACAGATTCTGTTTTCTATGTGTTGTTTGCTTATTTTGATGAATCTATGAGTAGTATCGGAGGGTATGAACCATAGATAAGTTGAATTACAGTAGATATTACATAAATATGAATTTAGAATGAGTTCATTACAGTACCTAAGTGGTGGTTTTATTTTCTTATACTAACGGAGCTTACGAGCTTTCTGTTGAGTTTTGTGTTGTGAAGTTTTCAAGTTTTGGGTAAAGATTCGATGGACTATGAAATAAGGAGTGGAAAGAGCCTAAGCTTGGGGTTTCCCAAGGCACCCCAAGGTAATATTCAAGGACAACCAAGAGCCAAAGCTTGGGGATGCCCTAGAAGGCATCCCCTCTTTCGTCTTCGTTCATCGGTAACTTTACTTGGAGCTATATTTTTATTCACCACATGATATGTGTTTTGCTTGGAGCGCCATTCATTTTGTTAGTATTTGCTTTCTGTTATTCAGAATAATGTTTTGCTTCTTTATTTTCAATAAAAATGTCAAGGATAGCCTTTACCATGCTTATTTTCCTAGTATACATGTTGCTGTTTGAAAACAGAAAGTTTACCGCTGCTGCAAAAATTCCCTAGAAAAGTCAGAGAATGATATAATGTTGAAACCTTTTGCATAATGAGCTCTGATAAATTTACTACAGTGGGAGTGTTCTCTTATAATTTTTCGAGTTAGGTAAGTATGATGAATCTTGCATTCTTTACACACTGTAGTATTTTGACAGATTGCTGTTATGTTTGCATTGTTTGCATATGTTTGCTTGTCTAACGATTCTATTTAAGGATAGGAGTATTAAATATGCAGAGGCATTTAGTATGCAATGTTGAATAATAATTTTAGTGATTTGTTACAGTAGAAAATGATGAGGTTTTGCATTGGTTTATACTAACCTATCTCACGAGTTCTTGTTGAGTTTGGTGTGGATGAAGCTTTTGATAAAAAGAGAAACCATGATATGAGAGGAATTAAGGAGACACAAAAGTTCAAGCTTGGGGATGCCCAAGGCACCCCAAGATAATATTTCAAGAATTCTCAAGCATCTAAGCTTGGGATGCCCCGGTAGGCATCCCACCTTTCTTCTTCAACAACTATCGGTTAGTATCGGTTGAGCCTAAGTTTTTGCTTCTTCACTTGAGTTGTGCTATCCTTGCAATCTCATTTTATTTTGTTTTGATTTCTGTTTGAATAAAATACCAAGATCTGAAATTCCTTAATGTTAGAGAGTCTTCACATAGTTGCACAATTATTCGACTACTCATTGATCTTCACTTATATCTTTCGGAGTAGTTTGTCTTTTGCTCTAGTGCATCACTTATATCTTTTAGAGCACGGCGGTGGTTATATTTTGTAGAAATTTCTAGTCTCTCATGATTCACTTATATTATTTTGTGAGTCTTTTATAACAGCATGGTATTTGCAATGGTTACAAAGTTGTTCCCAGAATGATGAGCATCCAAGTTGGGTATAATAAAAACTATCATAGAAAGTGAATTGGATGCTATGATCAATTTGATACTTGATAACTATTTTGATATATGGAGGTAGTGATATTAAAGTCATGCTAGTTAGGGTGGTTATGAAAAATGCTTGTGTTGAGGTGTGTGATTCCCGTAGCATGCACGTATGGTGAACCGCTTTGTGATGAAGTTGGAGCACAATTTTATTTATTGATTGTCTTCCTTATGAGTGGCGGTCGGGGACGAGCGATGGTCTTTTCCTACCAATCTATCCCCCTAGGAGCATGCGCGTAGTGCTTGGTTTTTGATGACTTCTAGATTTTTGCAATAAGTATATGAGTTCTTTTGACTAATGTTGAGTCCACGGATTATGCGCACTTCCACCATTGCTAGCATCTCTTGTGCTGCACAACTTTTGCCGGTACCATACACCCACCATGTACCTTCCTCAAAACAGCCACCATACCTACCTATTATGGCATTTCCATAGTCATTCCGAGATATATTGCCATGCAACTTTCCATCGTTCCGTTCATATGACACGCATTACTTTTTTCATATTGCTCTTTGCATGATCATGTAGTTGACATCATATTTGTGGCAAGGCCACCTTCATAATTTTCATACATGTCACTCTTGATTCATTGCATATCCCAGTACACCACCGGGGGCATTCATATAGAGTCATATCTTGTTCTAGCTTTGAGTTGTAATTCTTGAGTTGTAAATCCATAAAAGTGTGATGATCTTCATTATTAGAGCATTGTCCCAGTGAGGAAAGGATGATGAAGACTATGATTCCCCCACAAGTCGGGTTGAGACTTTGGACTTTGCAAAAAGAAAAAAAAGGTCAAAAAAAAGAGAAAGACCAAAAGAAAAAAAAAGAAAAAAATAAAATGAGAGAAAAAGAGAGAAGGGACAATGCTACTATCTCTTTTTCCACACTTGTGCTTCAAAGTATCACCATGATCTTCATGATAGAGAGTCTCCTATGTTGTCACTTTCATATACTAGTGGGAAATTTTCATTATAGAACTTGGCTTGTATATTCCAATGATGGGCTTCCTCAAAATGCCCTAGGTCTACATGAGCAAGCAAGTTGGATGAACACCTACTTAGTTTCTTTTGTTGAGTTTTCATATATTTATAGCTCTAGTGCGTCCGTTGCATGGCAATCCCTACTCACTCACATTGATATCTATCAATGGGCATCTCCAGAGCCCGTTGATATGCCTAGTTGATGTGAGACTATCTTCTCCTTTTTGTCTTCTCCACAACCACCATTCTATTCTACATATAGTGTCCATGGCTCACTCTCATGTATTGCGTGAAAGTTGAAAAGTTTGAGATTACTAAAGTATGAAACAATTGCTTGGTTTGTCATCGGGGTTGTGCATGATTAAATAGTTTGTGTGATGAAGATAGAGCAACAGCCAGACTATATGATTTTGTAGGAATAACTTTCTTTAGCCATGTTATTTTGAGAAGACATGATTACTTTGATTAGTATGCTTGAAGTATCACTATTTCTTATGTCAATATGAACTTTTATTTTGAATCATTTGGATCTGAACATTCATGCCACAATAAAGAAAATTACATTGAGAATTATGCTATGTAGCATTCCACATCAAAAATTCTATTTTTATCATTTACCTACTCGAGGACGAGTAGGAATTAAGCTTGGGGATGCTTGATACGTCTTCAATGTATCTATAATTTTTTATTGTTCCATGCTATTATATTACCCCTTTTGGATGTTTATGGGCTTTATTTTACACATTTATATCATTTTTGGGACTAAGCTACTAACCGGAGGCCCAGCCCATATTGTTGTTTTATTGCCTGTTTCAGTATTTTGAAGAAAAGGAATATCAAGCGGAGTCCAAACGGAATGAAACCTTCGTCAGCGTGATTTTTTGGAAGATTATGACCAAGGAGACTTGGAGTGCAAGCCAGGGGATCATCGAGGGAGCCACGAGACAGGGGGGCACGCCCACCCCTGGGAGCGCCCTACCCTCTCGTGGGCCCCTCGAGGCTCCCCCGACCGACTTCTTTCGCCTATATATTCCCTTATACCCTAAAAACATCAGAATAGAAGATAGATCAGGAGTTCCGCCGCCGCAAGCCTCTGTAGCCACCAAAAATCTCTCAGGAGCCCGTTCCGGCACCCTGCCAGAGGGGGAACCCATCACCGGTGGCCATCTTCATCATCCCGGCGCTATCCATGACGAGTAGGGAGTAGTTCACCCTCGGGGCTGAGGGTATGTACCAGTAGTTTTGTGTTTGATCTCTCTCTCTCTCTCTCTCGTGTTCTCTCTATGCACTACAAAAAAAAGACACATCCGTGACATTTTGGGCTGAACGAATTTTTTTTCTGTCATACATATGACACTTCTATGACGATAATTGTGACAAAACCCGGTATCATCATAGATGTGGTGGGCTCCTACTTCTATGACAAAAAATCATGACAGAAAATGGGCTTTTCGTCCTGGGCGGGCCGGAGACGCAGCTGCATGACATTCTTTGGGCCGTCCATGACGGAAAAAACCATGGTAGAAGCGAGGGGGAGGAAAATTTCGGGGAGTTGCCGGTTACGGTGGGAGGTCGGGGGCGGAGCGATGCGCGTTTCTCTCGTACGTACGCACGTGTGTGCGAGGCGTTGGCTCTAACTGAAGCCGAGCGAGGCGTTGGGCTCTAACTGAACCCGAGCGATTGCACTGCAGGCTACGCATTACTCAACCCGAGCGATCGATTGATGGCTATTAACTGAACCCGATGGATCATGGAGCGATTCCTTCACTACTGCTGCTAACTGAAGCCGATCGATGCTGCCTTTGGGATGAACAGTGAGCATTGCATGGGGGGGGGGGTTGGATGAACAGTGAGCGGTGGCGTTGCCTCTGGATGAACAGGAACCCGTGGTGTGGAGGGCTGGATGAACAGTGGAAGGTGGAGGGGTGGCCATGGAGGGGTGGTTGAACAGGACCCCGTGGTGTGGAGTGCTGGATGAACAGTAGACGGTGGAGGGTGCCCATGGAGGGGTGGTTGAACAGTAGCCGGTGGAGTAGCGCGCGGTGGAGGCTGGATGAACAGGAGCCCATGGAGGCTGGAGGAGGTGGACAGTAGCCCGTGGAGGCTTGAGGAGGTCGACGGTGGAGATGAACAGTATCCCGGGGAGTCCCGTTTTGTGGTACGCCACACCCCTCCCCTCCCCCCCCCCCCCCCCCCCCCCCCCCCCGTTTTGACCGTGGCGCTCCAACACAAGTCTGTTTCGTCCGTTTTGCGGTACGCCACACCCCTTCCGATCAACAGGACCCCCGTTTCGACCGTAGGAGGTCCGTTTCCTCCGTTTTGCGGTACGCCATACCCCTCCCGATCAACAGGACCCCTGTTTCGACCGTAGGAGGTCCGTTTCCTCCGTTTTACGGTACGCCAGGCCTCTCCCGATCAATAGGACCCCGTTTCGAACATGGCCAGTCGAACACAAGGTCGTTTCCTCCGTTGTGCGGTACGCCAGGCCTCGTTTCCATCGCCTGTTCCGTCCAAGCCGGTTGGCTCCCACGCGTTCCGTTGCCTCCCGATGAACACGACGCATTCCGTTGCCTCCCCATGAACATGACGCATTCCGTTGCCTCCCCATGAACACGAGCATTCCGTTGCCTCCCCATGAACACGACGCATTCTGTTGCCTCCCCATGAACACGAGCCATCACCGTTCGTATGCGCGACTAGGCGTTCGAGACCCCGCCCGTATGTACACATACGTGGCCGTATTTTCTTTCTTGCACCCTAGCCGCTGTACGTACGTGTACATGCTATGTGCGCGCCTCTACTACGACACATACGCGCCTCTACAACGACCAGTATGTACGTACACGTTGGCAACCCGAATGACAACGCTACGTATGCTTCGACCAGGTGGGTCCCGACTGTCAAGCAGTTCCTTGCGTGCGAAAATGTAGCTGGTGGGTCCCAGCAGTCAGAGGGGCGAATCGTTTTTTGCCCGGACACACTTCCTTTGCGTGCGAAGATGTAGCTAGTGGGTCCCAGCAGTCAGGGGGGTGGATCGTTTTTTTTTTGCCCGTACGCACTTCCTTGCGTGCGAAGATGTAGCTGGTGGGTCCCAGCAGTCAGGGGGGCGAATCGTTTTTTTTTGCCCGGACGCACTTCCTTGTGTGAGAAGGTGTAGCTGGTGGGTCCCAGCAGTCAGGGGGGGAACATTTTTTTCGCGAAATACGGTGGCCCGTCCGGTGGGTCCCCTTTGTCAGGTGGAGGAATAATTATTTTGCGCGTAATAAGGAGGCACTTCCTTGCTGCGGCCGTGGACCTAGCTGTCAGCCTCTGCACGTACAGTCCATGTCCGATGGAAATCATTCCTTGACCACGTTGAACACGCCGCGCCGAGAGCACCAGGGCGGTGGACGATGGAGAGTCCTAGAAAGGGGACGACGGGGAGCCGGGGAAGACGCGGCAGTGGAAGCCCGCGCCGAGAGGAGTACGAGGGTTCACTGGTTCGACTGTGGTGTGAGGCTGCCATCGCCGTAGGGCCTGACCAGTGGTGGGAATAGTAGGGGGCGGTGAGGCCTCCGCGGCAGCACATCCGGCCACGGGAGGCGGGAGCATGCGGCACAACCGGCGCTGCTTTGGGCGTCTGGAGCAAGAAGACCAGAGGTTGAAGAAGCACTACGGCCGTTGGATGGACATCGTATGGTCACTGGAGCTAGAATCGTTTATATTGACTAAGTTGACAAAGCCCAACGTCCCCGTCAACTTAGTAGGCCCACAAGTCAGCCTCCCACCAAGGCGGGTCCCAGCTAGCTGGAGGGGTATTCATTTTTTGTGCGTAATAAGGAGGCACTTCCGGTGGGTCCGAGCTGACAGCAGGGGGAACGTTTTTTTTTCCGAAATACGGTGGCCCGTCGGGTAGGTCCTAGCAGTCAGGGGCAAATGTTTTTTTCGCGAAATACTGGTGGCCCGTCCAGTGGGTCCCTGTTGTCAGGTGGAGGAATAATTATTTTCTGCATAATAAGGAGGCACTTCCTTGCGGCTGCCGTGGACCCAGCTGTCAGCCTCTCCATGTACAGTATTCTTCCGATGGAATTCGGTCGTTGACCACATTGACCACGCCGCGCCGAGAGCACCACAGCGGTGGACGACGGTGAGGCCTAGGAAGGGGACGACGCGGAGCCGGGGAAGACGCGGCAGTGGATGCCCACGCGGAGAGGAGTATGAGGGTTCACTGGTTTGGCTGCGCTGCCGTCGCCGCAGAATAACAGGGGGTGTGGGTGAGTGGAGTGAAGGGATGGCCTGGCCAGCGGTGGGAGTAGTATGGGGAAGGTGAGGCCTCCGCGGCAGCACAGCCGGCCATGGGAGGCAGGAGCAGGCGGCACGACCGGCGCTGCTTTGGGCGGCTGGAGCAAGAAGACCAAAGGTTGAAGAAGCACTACGGCGGTTGGATGGACATCATACGGTCAGTCGAGCTAGAATCGTGCATATTGACTAAGTTGACAAAGCCCTTCATCCACGTTAACTTAGTAGGCCCACTATACTGGGTCCCAACTAGCAGGAGGAGTATTCTTTTTTTTCGGCGTAAGGAGGCACCTCCTTGCGTGCGAAGATATAGCTGGTGGGTCCGAGCTGTCAGCGGCAGTAACGTTTTTTTCGCAAAATACAGAGGCCCTTTTGGTGGGTCCCAGATGTCAGGTGGAGGAATCATTATTTTGCGCGTAATAAGGAGGCATTTCCTTGCGTGCGGCCGTGGACCCAGCTGTCAGCCTCTCCACGTACAGTCCACTTCCGATGGATGTCATTCATTGACCACATTGACCAGGCCGCGCCGAGAGCACCAGGGCAGTGGACGATGGCGAGGCCTAGGAAGGGAACGAAGCCAGGGAATACTCGGCATTTATTTCCCACGCGGAGGAGTACGAGGGTTTATTGGTTCGTCTGCCGTCGCCGGAGAATAACAACATGTGTGGGACTGAGGGTGAGTAGAGGGATAGCTAGGCCAGCGATGGGAGTACGGTATACAGGCCGTTGGATGGACATCCAACAGTATACATGCCATCTGTGGAAAGCCTCAAATCTGTGGAAAACAGCATACAGCCCATCTGCCATTATTTCAAATAGTTTACAGCCCATTTGCTAATTCTTACAGGTTTTTTGGAGCCCATATTCTTTTTGTTAGCATTACAGCCCATATTGTGGCCACGGTTAAAAAATTGTACGAAATTTTGCATATGTCGGTGCGGTCTGAACTGTTTTTAATCCTGAAATTTCGAGTCACATTCAGACTGATTTTAAAAATAAATGTATATCAATATAAAATCCAATAAATTGTCCACACATAACAATCAATGCAATTTAAAATCTCGAAATGAAAAAAAGATATTTGAAACTAATTGCCGGGTTGATGTGTTTTAAAAATGTACAGCCCATTTCTCATTACTGATAGGCCATTTTCTCGGCCAGCCGAATGAAGCTCTCCTCGTCTAGCCCAATAGGCCTGATAAAGTGACTTACTTGACAAATCACAAAAAAAACTAGGCTAGCCATTTTCATAAAGAAAAAAAACTACTGGGCTGGTCTGTGGTAAACATAAAAGAAAAGGCTGTCTAGACAGGGCAGAGTGTCCCGCACAGCCCAGTTGACACCCTGCTTCCATCTCAAAAACATATTAGATAAATACATCTCCAATTATGGCGATTCATAAAAATGCCACTGCAATTTCCAAACTTTGAAAAATGCCACTGCAATTTTTGCAAACTTTGAAAAACGCCATTGCATTTTGCAAACTTTGAAAAACGCCACTCCAGACTTCAAAAAATGCCACTAGAAATGGCATGAAATGGCATTTTTCAAAGTTTGGAAATTGCAGTGGCATTTCTCGGACGCATTTATCAAATTAACCCAAAACAAAAATAACTGGGCGAGCTGATGGGTCCCTGGTGTCAGCCGTTCGTTGTGCAATTCTCTCGTTTACTGACTATGTTGACAATGGCATGGGACCCAGATGTCAGAAGTCCAGTAGGAGGAGCCATTTTTTATTGGCTTGAAATAAGGAGGCACTTGCTTGCGTACTGCCATGACCTTGGCGGGTCCCTGCTGTCATCCTCTCCACGTACAATCATCTCCTGATTGTGTACGCGTCAACTTGCTAGGCCCACAAGTCAGCCTCTAAACACGAGGAGGACAAATACAACCCATTTAAAAAAATAACAGCCCATTCCATACGTTCAAACGGAAAGTTCAACATTCAGAGCAAAGTAACAGGTCTAATCCACATATAGAGTACTGAACTTCCACGTTGACAACCATCATAGCCAAGTTAACTATCTACTCCCACTAGACAAGTACTAACTTACTCTTAGCTAACTAGACGATGCCGGCGGTACACGCTAAACGCCGGCACCGGCGTCCTGCACCTCGCCTCGGACTTGCCAGAGGTGCGATAGGGCGCGTTGCTCGCGCGCGTTGGCCCTTTCCATGCCGGCGTGGTCCACCGAAGCTTCGGCTTCCAAGCGGGAAACCCACTTGACGAGCTGGTAGTAAAAATTGGCGTCGCGAACACGTGCGTGCCCGACAGCCTCCAGGGCTATTTGCCGGGCACCGGCCTCCACGTAGTCGACCCAGTTGTGGGCGCTCTGCTCGCGACTCAGAGCATTGGTGCGCTGCTGCTCCATGTCCCACTGGCGGCGCAAATCAGCGTTACGCTGCTCCTCCGCCAGGCGGTCGCGCTCCAACAACTCCTGCTCCTCTGCCATGCGGTCGCGCTCCAACAACTCCTCGATCTGCGCATTGCCATCTAAAGACAGATAGAATGCCTCCTCCCTCCGTCTGCCTTCTGGTGAAAAACCGAACACTAGTTCCGGCGGTGGCCGCCTCCGGCGTCGCCTACCGCGGACGGGCGGGGGCATGGCGGACGTGGCGAGCGATGTCGGGCTGGTGGGGGCTTATGAGGATATGGCGAGTTGGGTCACGGTGGCACTAGAGAATGCCGGGAAACAATACTTATAGGGGGAAGGTAGCGCGACGGTTATCGGAATTCAATGCATAATGGCTTAGCGCGCCAGCTTGCCGTGGAAAACTAGGGAAACTAAAATTATGACTATGTCGTCCCGTCCCGTGTGGGTCGTACGCCGGCATGGCGGTCAAAAGAGTGCACTCGAATCATCTCCCTCCTTGTCAATAATGATTTCACGGATTTAAAAAGCCCGCAACAATTAAAGCGTATCTTTTTTCGCATCAGTTAGCTGCCTTAATTACGGCCGGCTGCATGTAGGCACTCAGAATCGCTCGCAGGCAGTACGCGAAGCAGCATGCAATGAGTCGCAGCTGAGGGCACGCATGCAGCCACTTAAATCGCTGGAATTAATTAGGCTTAAACTTCTGCATGCCATTAATTATTGCCATGCCTTGGTCTTGCTTCTTTGCTCACGGGACTAATAGACCCGGACGGAGGGAGTACCTTGGTTGGTGAGAGGTTTGAATTAAGCCCTGCAAACCGGAAAGGAGGTAGTATGTGCGTGATCCACTATTTATTCGTGTAGGATCGAGTAGGTCGTTTCTTGAATTGAGCCCTATAAACCGGAAATGAGGTAGTACATGCGTGATACGCTATTTATCCGTGTAGGATCGATAGTGTAGCTTGTCAGTTTCTTCAGAGGTAGGCATTTTTATCCGTGTAGCTTGTCAGTTTCTTCAGAGGTAAGCATTTTTATTCAAAAAACTGCCACTTCGCATCTTGAGTCGCAAATAAAACTGCCAGGTGCCCATTTGTAGGCTAGCTAGTGATCGATCAGTAACTTGTAAACATTGAGCGAACAGAAATAAGTAACTGTTAATGCATCTCAATGATTCACAGATCATATACAAATATGTAGCTCCATAAGCAAAGATCAGCCACTTCGGATCTTGCGTCGCAACTAAAACTAACTAGTATGATTCCCATACATAAGATCAACATGTTAATGCATCTCAATGATTCACATATCATATACAAATATGTAGCTCCAAAAGCAAAGATCTAGAAAAAACATCTGTTCTTCCTACTAACATGGATGCTTCTCTTGGCCAACATTCATTACAGAGTGAAAGACAAATTTGTTTGTGAAGTCTACAATTCCTCTTGCAAACGTAAGTGGTTTCACCAACAGCTGGAACCATGAGAATGAACCACACATGATGGAGGAACATCCACTGTAATATGATTTGGTCTTCTCTTGATCACACCGCGAGACTATTTTCGGAATACAAACTTTAAATTAGGGAAAATGATGCCCATTGTATAATCAGACCAAAGCAATGAAGCACCAAGTGTTGGCCAGTAAATAGTCCATGAAGTGACTATCCAATCTTTGTGTCTATTTTCAAATGGCACTGCATGCAGTGACTATACTATTCTCCTGTGCAGTTCAACCAAAATTGCGGACACTTTGTTTGTTTGCCAAATAGCAACGGGCAGACATCTCTGTCTTCACAAATATCAAGCAGCTAGTAAACATATACCACACCATGTTCGCAGTGATGGAAGAGGTGAAATCGATACAACCGAAATTGAGCATCCAATCATTGAATCCTGTCCTGCACCTCCAATGTAGGTCCACCCTGCCAATAAATTCGTATGCAAACCACTAGTATTACTACCAAATGACAGTACAAAAAGAGTAGCAAGATAGTAGCAAACCATGTACCTTCGTAATGAACAGCTCATAGTGCCACTAATTGGATATAAAGGTTTGGAAAAAAACATGCTCCTAATGTTGAACCAGTTGGACTTTTTGTGCAGCTCCACTAAAATCGAGCATCCCTGTTTGCATAGATATTGAAAGTGTGATTAATATATAAGTGGCACTAGTTGAAGCATAGACTCACAAATATAAGCATTCCAATTTCTTAATGGGAAAAGGTAGCAAGACTGTTTCTAACCACCTGTTTGAAGGAATAAATAAAGCAACAATGGCTGATGTCAGGAAGGCATACATAGTTTTTTTCTGAAAAACTGAGCCATTCCTGACCTTTCCTCTTCTTTTAAGCAAATTTTGTGCAGTTCTACTAAAATAAAATGCCATCACCGCCTTGACAATTTAGTTACACTGTACAAAAGGAAATGACTTAACATTACATCATGATGTCGGGTATGTAGTAGACAGGCATTAGAGACAAACATACAGACCTCCTCCGATAACATAATGAACATTAATTTTAACAAAGGTGTGACTAGCTTTACCGGGATAATTTGAGTGAACTCTACACCCTCTGTTCCTTAATATAAGACGTTTTCGCGGTTCAATTTAAAGTACCCAAACGTCTAGTATTTAGAAAAACAGGTAGTAGTTTTCTTGAGCACATATCTGGGAAAGCTTGCCACACTTTATTTATGTCCATACGCTAATGCAACACCATTCGAATACTACAAATATACACTAATCCAGTGGCTAGTGCAACAGTAGAGTAGTTAGTTTATTACAGGGTACAGTACAATGGTTTTACTGAACAGATTTCAATAAACTCTAGCACTGGAAGGTTTCTATAAGAATTAACAATACAAAATGTAAAGGTAACAAGTTTCAGCATTGGTATACTAGCTGTGCATGAGCATTAAACCAAATACAAAAGTCTGAAGGTAACTAGCATTATTAACTAATGACAGTATAAAAAAATTGCAAACCATGTACCTCCAAGGTAAATATCATTTCGAACTCGGGGGGACCTTAAAAATTGCTATCCCAATCTTGATAATCGATCAAACATAAAAACTTGATCTTTCCTCTTGATAATCAAGAGAACAGCCGGAGGAGGAGGTGCCCACTCTTGACCTTTCCTCTTGTCTTCATAATTGTCTGTGCAGTTTAACCAAAATAAAATGACATCAGCGCCTTGGCATTTTGGTGACACTGTACAAAAAAATTAACTTATCTCATGAAAGTGAGGTATGTAATCTATAAGCATTAACAGTGCAAAAATCTGAAGGTAGTAACAAGTTTCATCGTTGGTATACTGGCTGTGCAACAGCATTAGAATGCCTTAGCTGAAAAATCTTTAATACATCCACAATCAACAGCTAACCCTGAAATGATCCAGTGACATTAAATGGCACTGCTTAAATTTATCTGTGGCATTAGACTGAGAGCGGCATTAGTTAAATGTGGCATCACTTTAGCAGTAGCATTGCTTGACTTGACTGCTGGCGTTATACTAACAGCAAAAAAAGTGGCAATAAGAGCATGGGAGGCCCATTCGGACAGTGGGCGCACCAGTACGATGTACCTCCACGGACGCAGAGTGGTGAGGGAGGTATGGTTGCCCAGAGCAACAAATATCCAGGCAGCATATGTGGATTACGTCCCATTTTTGTTCTCTTTAGCCACCTTTTTCCTATGTGAGGACAACAAACCGATCGACCTGGTCATTCTCTATTGCGTTGTCATGCCTTTCTACCCTTCTTCAACCAAGAGACACGAGACTCGTTCCTTAGCTACTGATTTTCCCCTTTTCAACCTAGATGCGGGTTCGATGCCTACTCTCTTGGACAGTACAGTCTCCCTTCCTTTCCTTATTCAACCCAGACATGCATTAGTCTGCATGAAGTAGGGTTTCCTTTAATAGTGCAAATTATGGTTTTCGTCTGCGTGGCCAGCAGAGCAGAGGATAGCAAATTGGGAAGATGGTGGAGTGGAAAAAGATCCACATGCAACGACGTGCCAGATGGGGCAATAGAACAAGGGTATGGTTCGAAAAGAGGTAGCATACCTGAGGGTCGGTGGGAAGTGGCTTCGCTCGTGGTCGTCGTCCTCCGCACACACTACGGCAGCGATCCCGCGCGGGCGCTAGGTCTGAGAGGATGGCCTTGTCGTCAGTGCGTGACCTCGCTCGCCGACGACGAGTGCGTCAACGCTGCACGTTCTTTTCTTCCCCGGTGGATCTGTGACCACCGGTGAGGAGGGAGAGAGGGGTCGTCTTTTTTAGATCTGGAGAGAGGGTGGTAGTGTGAGAAGCAAGTGGGCAGCCCTTGGCAAGAAAGCGCTGAAGCTCCAGCCTATATATCTTCTTTATACTACTAGTACTGGAGGTGGAGTAGTGGTAGAGTAGTTTATATTTTCTCTGCGTACAGTACCAGTTAGTCATGCTTCAAAAGTGAACGGTGCGCCATTAAAAAAATAAAGGCCGATAACTAATGCGGCACCTCGGGCCAACGTGGCTAGATCGCATTTTGCACGAGAAATTACACACCATGTCTCGTTGACATGTGGTCCCGTTCCACATATCAATGAGACGACAGCGAGTAGTAGGAGTATTTCCGAACCAACGTGTAGGCCGGGGCGCCCCTTCGTGAACCGTGGCAAACTGGCAACCGTCCACCGACTCTTTGCCTTTCCCTCTTGATTTGGAACTGCTGTCGCACGCTCTTCCTCTCCCTCCTCCATTTTCCTTCAGCCCTTCACCCTTTCTTCTGCCATTGTTCGATCATCTTCTCCATGGAGGGAACAGGACGGAAACGACCCCGTTATTCTTGCCCCGATCTGAAAGATGACGTGGTGGAGGAACTCATTGATCGGTGCGACGTCATCACCTCGGCTAGCATGGCAGGTTCGTTCAAGCCCATTCTCGACTCAACTAATAACATCATTACAAGGAACCCAAGAGTCAAGGAGCGGTTTGATCTCCCCTATCTTCTTCGCCGTGACCCTGATGACTGGCGCCGTCACGACGGAGGCCTCGCCCTGTGCAAGTTGATGCTGCTTGATAATGATACGTATGATGTTAAGATGCCATCGCTTGAGGGCAAGGCTTGGGCAGGCGCAAATGGAGATTGGGTTGTTTACATTGGGTCCAACTGCGAGTGGGAACTTGTGAATGTGTACACTCGTGACCGGGTTCCACTTCCAAAAATCTCAGCAGACTGCCCAGAGGTTGAGCACACCGGTATTGTACGCACGTTCAAATACAATCATGGTGACTGTCTTCTACGGAAGATAGCAATTTCTCGAGTCCCCAACCGCTCTTGGAATTACAACAACTATGAAGTTGTTGCTATCTTCGACAAGCTTGTTGCCGTCGTCAGTGGTTTGACTGGATGGATATTGCTCAAAAATCAGTTTCTGTACACGGATGAGTACTGTGATGCAATTGAATACGAGGGCCTTGTGTTTGCTGCCACCACTCGTGGCACTGTTTTTGCATGGCATCCTCGTTGTTTCGGTACGTTTGTCTTCCACCGTAATTATAATTGTTTCATCCACATGCATGCGGGTTAGCAAGGCTGGTCATAGTGGGGAGTAACTTAGACTAGTAACATGCATATGTTACTAGTTTATGTTACTACCTCTATAGTGCATAGTATCTTAGATTAGTATCATAGGTGGTCTCATTTATTGCCATGCATGACACATAGTAGCATCACATTTATTATGTTACGGTATCTACCTATGTTACTATAACCATCTCTCTCTTCCTTAATTGCCTGCCACATAAGCATGTTTGCGAGTCCCAAGTGCATGATACTACTTATGTTACCCCCACTATGGCCAGCCTTACTAATTAACCTTCTTCTTGTGTTTCCAAGGTCCTGTGAACATTCCACCACCTATACTTGAAGATTTTTATAACCAAGGGGGAGATGATGATGGTGATGATCACGAGCATGAGGACGAGCAGCGCCCATATACTATTTGGCGCCTGGCAACTAATTCCGATGGATCACCTCTTCTCGTGTGTATACAGCCCACTGATGATGTTACTGCTAAGGAAGCAGGTGTAGTCTCCCATGGTCGCACTCTCCGGACCTATTCCAACACCCGTTGCATGGTATTCGGGATGGATACTAGTGTGCTAGCGCCAACTCCTTCTCCCTGGTACAGAATTGATAGTCTTGGAGAAAATTCGCTCTTCCTTGGACAAAACTATCCAATGATGGTGAAAGGCGATCCAACTGTTGTTGACACAACGTTACTACCATTTATGAGAAGCAACTGTGTCTATACCTCGGACATTTGGGTGGTTCCCTACCCTGGTACTGATATAGTAGGCCGCTTCAGCCTGGATGATCAGTCCTGCGTTGGTCTCCAGATCGACAATGGATGGCCCGTCCCAGAGAATCACTTGTGGTTCAAAGCAAGTGTTTCCAACGCCGAGGAATGGTTGAGTTGAAGTTCATTTCATTGCTTGTTATTTGTTGTGTGGTGAAAACTTTAGTATTTATAATGTATCCTCGTTGTCGATGTGGGTTGATGACCTGTTGTATGTAATAAAATGATATGCCTGTGATAAACTTACTAAATTTATGAATGGCTTTCGAGTTGCTTCTGTGAGTGAGTGGTGCGACGAGGCAAAAAAATATTTTCCGAATACATAATTGGACGTGCATTGCAATAGGTTATCAGATGAGGCCAATCATCAACAATAGTAGTACACTATTTGTACTAGCTTCACATGCTTCGCGCGTCGTGCGGCTGTTTTTACTGTAGCCATACCTAACCAGCACCTCAAATCCTCGATACTAGTAGTACTATATAGTAAGTAGTAGGAGTAGTAGGGTGGCATGGGCCAGAACAAGCATTCACGTCCAGGAGTACGGCACACGCCACCAGCACGACTTCCATCTGACACCATATTTCTTGGAGTCCGTGCTAGAGCAATCTCTTCAACCTCATCGCTTCTCTAACTCAGCCATCACGCGGCGGGCGAGGTGGGGGTTTGCCGATAGTCGGTTTCCTCAACTGCGGTCCCACTTGTAAGGCCAACTCCAATGCTCTATCAATATATGGATGTACTCTTCTTCCCAATACAAAAACTTGCATCCATTCTACTCCCTCCGTGGCACAATACATGCCTTCTATTTGTCAAAATATATATGTATCTAGACATGTTTTAGTATATCGGCACATCCATTTTTGGACAAATGGAAGTCAAGTATTTTGTAACGGAGGGAGTACACAATAAAAATTTTAAGTTAGCACAACTAGTCTAATCCGAGAGCACAACCGAAGATTTGGTCGGGTTCTTCCTCCTTTTGCCGACACGTGGGACATCCAGCATCCAGGTCGTGTCATGAAAGAAAATAGAGTGGTAGTTGATAAGTTGAAGCCACGAGATGTGCATCTTGGGTTAAACTGTAAATAGAATCTTACTACTCTTGAGTAACTCCAAAAGAGGCCACCAAAGATCTTTCTTGGATTTGTTTTTCATCACCAGCATGTCGAGGTGAAAGATGTGCAGGTTCAGTGGGTCCGCTTGCGTTTTCACTAACATGTGGGACCGCATGTGAGCAAATAGACGATGGGCTCCGCGTGTCCGCTGGCTGGCTGAGAAGAAAGATAGAGGAGTGCTGAGCACGGACTGCAAGAAATTTGTTCTACGTACTGTACCTCGATATTGGCTCGATATAGTGGGGTGGCATGGGCCATAACTAGCATTCACGTCTAGCACTACGGCACAGCCACCCACACGAGTCCCATCCGACACCAATTTTCTTGGAGTCCGTGCTACAGCCATCTCTTCTCCCTCCTGTTTTCTCAGCCATCACGTGGTGGGCGGGGTGGGGGTTTGCCGATAGTCGGTTTGCTCAACTACGGTCCCACTTGTAAGTGAAAATGCAACACCGCACGCATTCCCGCTTGAGCGGCGTGCCGGACCAACCGTGTGGGGGTGCGACGCGAACACGGCAGGCTTTTCCTTTTGAACTCGTAACTTGTAAAATTTGGTTCTGCTCCATGGCGCGATCGATAGATAGAAAATAACGATTTTGCCTAGAGTAATGAGAAGTTTGGTTCTGGCGCCGTTCATGCATGGAGTACGTACGAAAATTATGAAGTTGATGCGAAAGGTAAGATAATTACTGTAGTATCATATACTACTACATGGATTTGACGGAAAGATAAAAATACATACGGATCCATCAACGACATCCTCACGCCCTAGTGCGCCGGGTCACCAACCGACGTGTGAGGAGCAGCGGCGTTGGCGGCGAGCTCAACGTGCTTCTGAACAGTGCGTCCAAGGTTGCCCTGCGGTCCAAGAAGGCCAGCGTCCTATCGTCCTCCTCTTGCATGCGCGTAGACGTGGGTGATTATGTCCATGGTGTCTTGCTGCGCCAGGCGCTGCGCGGCGAGCGCGACCTCAAGGTGGACATTCTCCGGCGCGACGGCGGGCAGTCGCAGGGCCACCAGTGCGTCGAAGAGGTTGTCACCATAGTGGCCGTTGAGGGTGGCGGGCATCGCAGAGCCTGGGCGCGTCGGCTGAAGGCTTACGTCAAAGTCGTCCGCGAGCTTCTTGACGACGGTGAACTTGTCGAGGAAACCGACGAGGACCTCGTCGAACAAGGAGACGAAGCTGTCGTCCAAGCGGCCCCTCGCCCTGCCGGCCTCAAGCAATACTACCTGGAGACGTTCCTCGTTGCCGGGCCGCAGGCCGGCGTCGTGGACCATCTGGCACAGCCGGCTGATGCTCGCGCTCATCGCCTCCATGGGTCTAGCTTAGCTTCTACTAGTCAACTGATCTTGCGATTCGAGTGATCACTCTTGCCCTTGGTTAGCGTGCGTAGGTGCGTAGGATTTCGTACTACTCCTCGGCCCTCTACTGCACCTGCCTTTGGCTGTATGATAGGTGGGCCAGCCACCCCCTGGGCCCACGTGTCATTCACCCAAAGGCAGTTGCCGTAAGTCAATGAAGCTGCGCCCCCTCCGTGCCGGTGCAGTATAGTCATCTCACCGGACCTCTAGTTGGGGCCAAACGAGAGAAGTTTGATGTTTACTGGTTTATTGGTCCCCTTTGCATTTTGCGCCAAGTTTTGACCTTTGATTTAACTAATAAAATGTTAATGCATGTAAACAAAAATGTTGTGTAAGTCACATTACGAAAACCAAATAATCCCAAAACACTTAGGCACGGTGCATTAACTCCCTCCTTGTTTCTTATTTCGTGACATATCAACCAATGAGAGATGTGGGCCGTGCATGCTTTCAATGACTTGAGACTACCAAACATGACATGCAGTGTTTAGTTCATTGCATGTAATCCTATTAAGACTCTAGTTAGCAAGAAAACATTAAGTTCTCTCGCCGATAGGAATAAAACACCATGTATTTATTTACAGAGGGAGTAGTACATTTTTTGTGACATGCATTACTAGATATTGCTAGTCAAATACTAAAATCCAGATGGACGTGGTAGTACTCCTAAATCCAGACGGTGGTGCTACTAGTACTAGTAGTAGTACTACCAATGTAGTACTCCTAGGAGTACTAGCACTGTACTACCCGTTGGTCAAATTATTACGTGCTGCTCCTCACAGTGAAGTGACAAGACCCTGCGCCGGAGATGACACCTGAGTATAGGCGCCGTGTTCGGCATACCATAGTCAGCCTCACCGTCTGCAGTCACTATCATCATGGCTGTAGAGCTAGCCTGCTTACAACTAGCCCTGTTCGACATAATTTCCCGTGCGTAGATGCCCGTGCATTGCACGGAACACCAAGATTGGGGGTGGACTGCTCCGGCAGCGGCCATCGCGCCAGATTTTTCCACGGCCTTCTAGATGTGGTGGGGAGGAGATAAGGCTGATTGTGAGAGACAAGGAGTTGTTTGTAAATAGGGAACAAGTGCGGGCATCTTTTTGCAAAAATGGAGAAGCTTGGTTTGTATGCGTCAGATCTAGATCCGACGGCTACTGGTGAAAGATGGGAGGCACAACATCATCACCAACTCAGGACCTGTTTGATTCGCAGGATTTTGAAAACGCAGGAATAGGACACGGCAATATTACAAGTTTCAAACTGATATTACAAATGTTAGGAGTAATGCTGCACCTAGGAAGAGGGAATTACTAGGAAGTTCACGTAAGAACTTTCGTTACTTTAGGTGGATGCAGCGTTATCGTACAAACTAAAATCCACCGCCCTGACAAGTCACTAATGGGCAAATAAGTTTTCGAGTCTCTGGCCACTTGATGTTTCAAAAACAAATTCAGCTTCTGCGGAGACTTTGTCATTTAGGCTTAGACGCTTGCGGTGATCAGCACGCCATTCATTGTTGCGCCAGAGAACGCCAAACCTCATTACCTTGAGCACACTTGCCTCCAGAACAAAGAACCTGGCCAATTTAATCTCAGATGTGCTGCCTCGGTAGTCGATCAAATCAATTTCTGTAAGATGGAGATCAAGGCATTCGATGAGATTGTTATAGTGCAGCACATTTTTCACTTTCGGGTCTTTTTTATCTGCAAAAGAAGAGAACATATTAGAGCAGCTGGCTGCATAAGATTGCCGTGTCATCAAGAGGTACCAATATCATTCGCTCATACGATAGGGTTGGCTGGCTAGTGATATTTTTTCACTCTCTCTCTCTCTCCCTCTCTCTGTTTCTGTTTCCTCTCATTTAACTAGGAGCACGTGAAGAGCTTGGGCATTTGTTGCCTTCCACTATGTGGCCGATGCCATATTTCGCAAAAGTATGCCACATAATACGCATCGATGTCAAATCAAAAGATTTTGGCACCGCTCTCGCGATGTGAGAGAGTTGGCACCGCTGTGCACACAGACCCACATGTATAAACAAATCAATCAAACCAACTACACCAGCCTCTCACTCTCCCAAACAAGTGTTTTTTTATTGCCTCAGTCCTCTCTCTCTCCCACGCAGTGTTTTTTCATTGCGTGAGTTAATTTGGCACCGGAGCAAAGTAGGTGCTCCAGATTGGGGCACCAGGTGAGCAATGGAGGGGCATCGATGCCAAATGCATCACAAGTGAATTTGGCACATGTTTTGGCCTACATAGCCCACTTTTGTACTCCCTCCGTCCCAAAATTCTTGTCTTAAATTTGTCTAAATACGGATGTATCTAGTTACATTTTAGTGTTAGATACATCCGTATCTAAACAAATGTAAGACAAGAATTTTGGGACGGAGGGAATACTACCTCGTATTTAGTATAAAATTTTGACCATAGATTTACCTAAGAAAATGCCAATGCATGTCACTAAAAATTACACCATTTGAAATTATGTTCAAATACGAATCCAACGATATAGTTCTTAGTGACATGCATTAACATTTTGTCAGTTAAATCTATGGTCAAATTTTGATACTACAAAATTGGAAGAGTAAACCAGGACGGAGGTAGTACTTGCCCTTAGGGTAACCATAGAGTTACTGGAGTAGTCTAAGTTACTTTCCACTATGACTAGCCTAGGCTACTATAGTAGTACAGCATAAAAATGATGCAGGTGATCACGTGAGAAAAAATACTAAAAACATTTCTTTCGGTGTAGTGCGTAGATGTAGTTTTGAACACTACACTTGTCATCGTAATATGGGAAAATTACGAAAAAATTGAGCTACGTTGTGATTACCGTTTACTAATAGGAAAGAAGTTTCACCTCGATGAGTAGCTTCTCCGTGCATGGAAAGCATGTAAGGAATCCAACAACTTGATCCAGATTGGGGCCGATAGATTTTAGTGCTAAGATCTTCACTGTGCGCATGGACTGGGTCATGCTTGTGGGAATCATTTTCTGGAAGATGGTCGTAAATACATCAAGAAGAAATTTAAAAATGTGAATTTCAAGAAGACAGAGAAGAAGATGAGTGTTGTACCTGAATGATTACGGATCCAATAAGAGTTTGGAGAATTTGGCAGACGAGTACACCAACGCTGTCAATTTCGGCGCGTCAATGACCCTGATTTTTGTTGGACCTTCTAGATCCGATACAAGCAATCTCTCAAGGAAAGGCGCATTCTCAATGACCATAACGTGGAACAGCTGGAGTGATCTCTTCCCAATTGATGTCTTGTTGCGGGGCCAGCAAGACACATAAATCCATCGGAGATTCGTCGAGGCGATGTGGAGGCTAATGAACCCGTGGATCTGCTCAAGACGAAGGTACTCGAGCGCAGTACAGCTGCGGAGCAGGTGCTCCATAGCCTTCTTCGAGATGACAACGTCGAAGAGGTCGAGCTGCTTGAGTTGAGGGAGAAGAAGGGCGGGCGCGGCATTAATCTGGGGAAGATAGCAGGAGCTGAAGCTGGCGCGGCGCAGCGTTGGCGTGAGGCGGAGCGCGGACGGCGGCAGAGAGCGACATCGTCCAGCTTCAAAGCTGAGCTCCTCGAGCTGATCTAGGGCGGGGGATAAGAACCACTCGTCGAACTTGGGTTGGACCTTGCAGTTGGTACTGAACATGCGGATGTCAAGGCGTCTGGCTGGCCCAGGGTGCGATGAAAGGATCTTGGAGACTGCGGCCATGCGTTTGCAATCCCCGTCGCAGAGGCAGCTGTCGACGGTGAGGTTGAGGGGGACGCAGCGCCAGAGGGGGCGCCACCGCCGGGAGAGCAGGGCGGTCCGCACGGCAGATTTGGTGGGGAGGAGGCCGATGATGACGAGCAGCATGTCGTCGGGGAGGCTGCTGATGAAGTCCAGGCTCGCCGGATGCGGTTTTGGCTCGAGCGGCCTCCGCTTGTTGGCTGCCTCGCCGTCCATCTCAACCGGCGGCGACGCCGGTGTACACGTGTGCTGGTGTGTGTTGTGTGCTGGGTGTGCGCGAGTGCGTCCTTCTGTGCATGCCGCCGCGCAGTGGTGAATTGTGCGCGAGTGCGTCCTTCGCGCGCAAGAAGTTTGTCCTCAATGCGCCCTCAATTTACTAGCGTGCGGGGTGCTACCCCGAGTGGTTTCAACTTTGTTTCCTTCACCGCGTGTCAGATGGGCCTCTAGTTTACTTATTTTCACCCACTGCCACATGGGCCAGCACACCAAGATACAGAACACGAGCTGACAACGCAGCATGTGGATTGGTTGACCGGTCAACTAAACAATATACAGAGCTATACGCTGACACAGTGAGCGTATAATCCGTCGGTATAGAGAGTTCGAGTGAGAGGGGAGGCCCGTGAGAGATAGCAGAGAGAGAGAGAAAGAGCTACTCCCTCCGTTCGATAATGTAGTTACAACATTTTTTTAAAGTCAAACTTTTGAAACTTTGACCAAGTTTATAAAGAAATTACTTATATCGGCAATACCAAAGATAAATGATAGTATGAAGTAAGTACATGTTGTGATGAATCTAATGATCGTTCCAGATGTAAATGTTTTTCTCCACATATACCTAGTCAAACTTTTCTGAGGTTTGACTTTTCAAAACATCCATATGCTTATGGACGTGACAGAGTCCCTGACGAGAGAGAGAGAGAGAGAGAGAGAGAGAGTGAAAAAAGTGTGTGTGCGTGTGTGAAAGAGACATGGACAACACACGATAAAAGTGGAGAAAAAGCGTGCGTGTCTTATGCAAACATATCACACATGCATCTTCGACAACGGAGGCAAGGTGAGGAGATAGTGTGTGGTTGTTTGGAACCGAGAGAGGAAGACCCCTAGCACGTGGCCAAGAGGGGTCTGACAAACAAGGGAGAGAGGTCGAGAGAGACGTACGGAGAAAATGCAGACATGGGGAGGAGAGAGTGTATGTTTGTCATAGAGAGATCCCCTGGAGATCGTGATGGGACTACATGGGTGGGAGATCGAGTGACAAGGTGTGTGCGCGATAGAAGATGCCCCGAGAGATATCGAGATAGACGTATGGATGGAAGGAGACAATACGTGTGTTCCTGATGGCTAGTAAGAGATAATCATACTTAGGAGGGGGGGAGTGCTTGCGCCTATGGCCCTGTTTGGATACTCTAACTCAGTTAGAGGTTAGAGTTAGATTCTAACCCTGAACTAACTCTAAGTAAAGAGGTGTTTGGATGGCAGGGTTAGATGGAGCGCGGATACGGCGAGGCACCTTCACGGGCGGTGCGAGAGGGAGGGAGGGAGAGGACGAGAAGCTTCGAGGAAGTGGGGAGGGATCTGCTGCGGGGAGAGCGAGAGAAAAAAGTGTTTATTAGTGGTCCCGAGAAGAACTAACCCAAATAAGCACCTCTTGGATGGGTTAGTTTTTTTGGATGGGTTAGATGCATCTAACCTAAACTAACCCTCCTGTTTGGATCTTTTTGGGTTAGTTGACTCCAAACTAACCCAAACTAACTCTAACCCATGGATCCAAACAGAGCCTATGATGGAGTGAGGGATTATGGTACTTAGGGGGGTGCGTGTCACATGGAGAGAGAACAAGGGCGGAGAGTGTTGGATGGGTCTATATGTATAGCGCGAGCGAGACATGTGTATGTGTGAACCAGGGAGATATAAGGCCCGTTTGGCTTGCGTCGTGAGCATCTTTTGCGTGGCCTGGGGTTGTGGCTGGATTTCATGCACGCTTGTTTGGTTGCTACCCTGTGAAAAAGAAAGCCCGCCTGGGCTGGGTTCCCTTGCACTTTAATTAGCCTGGCTGAACTCCACACACTGCAAGTAGCCTGGCCCAAGCGACCGATTTCGAACGCCTGGCCGTGCCTGGTCGTGCGGCCACGAGGCTAACAGCAACATGGATGGATATTAGCATTAAATAATTGATGCATGGATTGATTGATGGGACGTTGATGCTTTGCCTGGCCCAGGCATGAACCAAACGCTTCAGCACCACACAAGCCTGGCCAGGCAGAAATATTTTACATCTCACGTCCACACCAGGCAGTACCGACCATCAAGGCATGAGGGTCAGGTCACGAACCAAACTGACCAATAAAGTTTGAGAGAGATTGAGGAGCCCCGATAAGGCTGAGTGGTGCGTCAGATAGCTGAGAGGGGGAAAGAGATATTCCATCCGCTCGATAATGCAGTGCATGTAAATTTTTTAGAAGTCAAACTTTGGAAACTTTGATCAGGTTTACGCAAATGTTATTTATATCTACAATACCAAAGATACATCATACAAAACTACATCTCATGGTGAATCTAATGGTATATGTTTGCCGTACTAGATGTAATTCTTTTTCTCCACGTACATGGTCAAACTTTGTGATGTTTGACTTTTCAATAAATCTATGTGCTATGGACGGAGGTGAGTGCCTCAGTCGAGACAGATCAAGTGCGTGTGAAGGAGAATGAGTAAGTGTGCAAAAAGAGTATGTGTGTGAAAGAGAAAGTGACAACAAACGATAAATTAGAGAGAGTGTGTGTTTTTTCGTTTCTTATGCGAACATATCACGCATGCATCTCCGAGATGGAAAAGCGAGGCGAGGAGATACACGAAGATAGCTAGTGTGTGATTGTTTGCAACGGAGAGAGACACCCCTGTAGCACATGTCCAATAGAGGTCTGGCCAACAAGGAAAAAAGGTCGAGAGGGACACATGGATGGCATGGACGCAAGGGGAGGGAGAGAGGGTGTGTTTGTGATAGAGAGATCCCCTCGAGATCGTGAGGGGACTATATGGGTGGGAGATCGAGGGAGTGCGTGCGCGATAGAAAGATGCCCCGAGAGAAATCGAGATAGACCATGCACATGTTTGTGATGGAGACTAAGATTAGCTAGTCATATACATATAGGGGGACTGCGTGTGCCTACAATTGAGTGAGAGACCATCATACTTGGCTAGCTGGGCATGAGATTGTGTGTGTGTGTGTGCGTGTGAGATGGAGAGAGAACGATGGAGACAGATAGAGTTTTAGATGGGCCTATCGAGTGCGAGTGAGATATGCATGTGTATGTGTGACCCAGGTGGATGGAGAGTTTGAGAGAGGGGGGAAGAGCTCCGAGACGACATAGTGGTGCGTGAGAGAGTTACGGGCAAAGAGACAAGGAATTTGTGTGCGTACGATGAGTGCACCCAAGATATCTAGCTTGGACTAGCTAGAGTATCATACATAGTGTGCGAGAGAGACCTATAGATGGTGTATATATGAATGCGGACTAGAAAGACCCCCCCCACACACACACACAGAGAGAGAGAGAAGGGAGAGGGACCAACAAGGTTTTTGTGTCGGATGCGTGCGACAGAATTGAAGATTGTCGGCGAGAGAGTGAGAGAGAGAGAGAGAGAGAACAGGAGTCCGGGAGAGGGGGAGGTCGCGTTTTATGCATCAAAGACTGATATAAACTTGCATTCAAATATTTAAATTGGAGACCATGTTGTCTGCAATCCACACATGAACGGATATATGCGTATATCAAACAAGTTCATTAATTTGACTTTCAACATGTTCATGGAGTACTATAATACTGTACAACATGCTACTCGATTGAGGTGTTCAATTTTGGATTTAGTTCACTATTTTGACCTACTGAACGAGCTAGTTCATTGAATCGAGATATTTCATTTTGGGTTTGATTCGCGTTTTTGAGTGGGTCAACTATTTGTCATATAGTAAATCGCTAGCAACGAGCATGTAAAAACACATTACTCCCGAGCATCATCTCTCCATCTAAAAAAGAAGTGGCAAGCTAATATTTCAAAATTTGATTCGAATCGACTTGGTAAGGTAGACGTGGATGCTCGTTCTCCCAAAATTTGAACGAACCGTTAAACATCCTCTCTGCTCGGTGGAATTCGCCCGAGCAAATAAATGGGAGACGCGAAATTACCGTCCTATGTGGGACACGCATCAATTGGCCCGTTGTACATCGAGGGTAGGTTCGTAACTTCATCCAAGCGCGCCTTCTCCTCGGCCGAAATGACATGTGCCGAATAATTCATAAACCATGGTCGGCAAAACACGCTCTCCTCGCCCGAAATAGCTCGCGCCCACTATTTCAAAACACGCTCTCCTCGCCCGAATTCGCTCGCGCCCACTATAGTTCAAAACACGCCCTCCTCGCCCGAAATCGCTCCCGCCCACTATTTGGGGAGAAGCAAAGTTACTCTACTATCCCCGACCCTCAGTACACAGACCCAAGCCGAGAAGCCTATAGGCAAGGGTAGAACTGTAACTCCCCCTCACATTTCAGACAAATGCGTCCGTAAGACATGGTTCCACTCCCCTCCCAATTCCCCCCCCCGCCCGCCCCCATTCATACCTCGTGGGCGCCAAATCACCTTCTCCCCGGGAAGCTCCCTTCTCCCGAGCCGCGAAACCTCAGCCCCACCTCCATGGCGCCCCCCACCGCACCAATTTCACAGCCGCCCTCCTCCCTAATGCCGGAGACGCTGTCCAATTGCCGTCGTGCACTGGGCCGTGTGCCTCTTACTCCGTGCTGCTGGTGCTGCCTCGACGACGGCCGCGTGAACCGTACCGGAGCCGATTCACCCCCGCCGTTGTTCACGGCGCCGGAGCGGCTCCAACTTCGGATCCGTCCAGAGTCCTGGCGCTGCTTCCGCGTAGCCGTCGACCGTCGCGACATCGCTCTTTCCCTGCCGCCGGTCACCACCGCAACCGCGCCGGCCTCACCGACTCGGCAGCTGGACCTGCCTACTTCACCATGCCGCCAGATAGGTCGCACCCTCATCTGAAATCACTTTATTTAGGCGTCAGTTGTCTGAATTTTTATTCTGGGCCAATCGATTCCCAATGGGAAGCAGCACCCCTCGAGGCGGCGGAGCTCCTAGGCTGCCGGTTGGCTGGTGTCTAACGTAAGGGTGCGGGGCCGCAAGTTCGCCGCGGAAGCAGCGCTTAGATGGCTATCTTTTAGAGTTGCGTGGGTTGAAGGTACTGCCGCCGCCGGATCTGGATGACGGGGAGTCTTTGTGGATTGGCCCGGGGGCGGCGCAACCACGGCAGTGCGGTGGGGCGGGGAGCGGGGTTTTGGACGGGGCCACGGACGGCGGAGGCAGGCTGCTCTGCCGTTGGTCGCTGGCTCTTCGGGGAAGATTCCGAACAGTGTCAGCCGGGAGGCACAAGACGGCCATCAAGCCATCCGGCGTAGATCGGACAGTACCAAAATAAAATAAAATCGTGTGACCCCAATTTAGTCTTCAGTCAACAGACGTGTGACCACTCTCGTACCTTGCTGTTGATCTCTTAGTGTATTTCTTCGGATCAAAGAGATATGTCGTTCTTAACTTTATGCGTTATCTGCATCTTCAGACACACCGTCTTCCGACTCACCGCAGCTGCTCCAACAAGGGAAGCATACACCAGAAGGGAGCTACAGTCCCCACTCAACAGTTCCCTGCATCGAATGCGCGTGCCCGACATGGACAGCCACAACAACTGCAGGGCCATCGACAAGTCAGCACATGATGCTCACTCCTATGGATGGCAGCCAGATAGGTTGTACCCTCATCTTACTTGTGTGCAACATTTATGGCTTTGTTATTCATCTAAGCACGGAAAATAGATCATCACATTTCACTGTATATTCATGCTGATCTCTTACGGGTCTTGTTCAGGAGTTCACGTTGTTCCATAGTTCAGCTAAGATACTTGTTCTTTAGGTAACGTTGTTCCATAGTTATCATCCATCAGCCAATGCTATCCCACAGGCTGGTGATTATAGTATTATACCACTTCTAGTATTACCTATGTTGTTCTTTAATACTTTTGTGTGCCATCTAGTTAATCTCGAGTACAAACGATACATATTCTGTAGCTTTCATCTGTGTTCTCCCTTTAGTTTATGAGACCTGTTGCTGCTAGTTAACCCCAGTCCTACTATTTATGTCGTCTCCTACAGGCACTCATTTACATAAATCTAACTACTAGTTGTCTTCCATGCATGTCAGATATAATTGCACACACTGATATATCCACAAGAACCTCACGGAGCAATGTAAAGGCCAATAAACTTGATGTCAATGATACCCAATATGATGGAACATGTAAAGGCAGTTCTTCAGAAGACTTGCAGAAAGATGATGAATCCTCTTCACCCCACAAGGTCCTTGCTCTAACTTGGCCTGTGATATGGGTACAACATGCATATAATGTCCTGGAGTGTATCTACTCTGTTGCAATGCCATGTGCTTAGCATGCTGATCATGCATGTAAATATGTCATGCCTTCCTGTTTTTCAGTACCTATTCCATTCATGATAACATGTTTTCAAATTCAAGTACTGTCATTCTACTCTATCGCAATGCCATCTGCTTAATTTGGACATCATGCTTCTGAATATCTTATGCATTGTTATTCATCAGTATGTACTTCATCTGTCTGCCATACCATGTTTTTTTACATTGAAGTGTTGTTCTAGTGCTCTGTTGCAATGCCATCTTATTTTCCCAATCATACACGTGTATGTTGCCTTGGTTATTTCTGTACGTATTCCGCTAGCATATAGTTTTACATTCAACTAGTTTTTTTTGCTGTGTTGTCCTGTCGTATCCCTAGCTCTTACACCATACTCCCTCCGTCCGGATTACATGTTGCCGAAATGGATAAAAAAGGATGTATCTAGAACTGAAATACGCCTAGACCCATCCATTTTTTTCCGGATGGAGGGAATACATGTCAATATGTCATGCCTTTCTATTCTTCAGTACCTATTCCATCTCTCTGCTGTCGCATGTTTTATAATTAAAGCACCATTCTTCTATACAAGGCATGCAAGGGGAAGACGACTATGTTAGAATCTGAAGGGTTACAAACAAGGCCTTTGCAAAAGATCCAAACGCCAGGAGATAATAAACCAACTCCAGTTTTTATAGATACTGCTCCAGCACAGAGAAACCCAACTCCTACTGATAATAAGCAGATTCCAGTGGCCAAAGAACTAGTCCGCTCCAGTCGAGCAAAAATATGTCAACTCAATTCTAAGAAGCGTGTGCGTATCCTTGCATCATGAAATTTTATAGCATGCTGATCATATTTTCTACATGTTTCTTACCCATCTCTCTTTTAGAAAATAAGCTTAACAGATAGAAGAATTTCTGCAATGGTATCGTTTATGAGGAAAGATTCTTGCAGGAATTCTCTGTGCTCCAATGTAGATGTAAGTACCTGTTGTATATCACTATATTTTTACATCAGCATGTATTTTGTTAATCGGCGTGAATCCAACCTTTATCTGATCTAAATTTAGTTGTAGCAAAATGTATGATTAAAGGCCACAATGTTGATTTTTGCAAGGAAAACTGCCTGGTAGTTTTGCATCCTGAGCTGCATGAGTATACTATCTCATATCAGTGGGTTTGAATACTTTGGTTCTGCAGTGGGTTTTTCAGTGTTTTTTTACTGTGTTGTCCTGTCGTATCCCTAGCTCTTACATCATACTCCCTCCGTCCGGATTAAATGTCGCAGAAATGGATAAAACTGGATGTATCTAGAACTGAAATACGCCTAGACCCGTCCATTTATTTCCGGATGGAGGGAATACATGTCAATATGTCATGCCTTTCTATTCTTCAGTACCTATTCCATCTCTGCTGTAGCATGTTTTATAACTGAATCACCATTCTTCTATATAAGGCATGCAAGGGGAAGACGGCTCTGTTAGAATCTGAAGGGTTACAAACCAGGTCTTTGCAAAAGATCCAAACGCCAGGAGATAATAAACCAACTCCATTTTTCATAGATACTGCTCCAGCACAGAGAAACCCAACTCCCACTGATAATAAGCAGATTCCAGTGGCCAAAGAACTAGTCCGCTCCAGTCCAGCAAAAGAATGTCAACTCCATTCTAAGAAGCGTGTGCGTATCCTCGCATCATGAAATTTTATAGCATTCTGATCATATTTTCTACATGTTTCTTACCCATCTCTCTTTTAGAAAATAAGGTTAAACGATAGAAGACTTCCTCCATTGGGATCGTATTCGAGGAAAATATCTTGCGGGAATTCTCTGTGCTCCAATGCTGATGTAAGTACCTGTTGTATATCACTATATTTTTACATCAACATGTATTTTGTTAATCGGCGTGAATCTAACCTTTATCTGATCTAAAATTAGTTGTAGCAAAATGTTAAAGGCGCCAATGTTGATTTTTGTAAGGAAAACTGCCTGGTAGTTTTGCATACTGAGCTGCATGAATGTACTATCTCATATCACGCACATTACTGAATTGTAGTGCTTCTCTGGTTGCCCATTCATTCATTGTGTCAATGTTGCTTTCGTACTACCTTACCTGGCTGATGATAGCTGTGCCATATTGTGTTAATTTGGTGTAGGCTACTTGCCCAAACGTTCGTTGTGTCAATGTTGCTTTCCTATTATCTGACTTGGCCAATGATAGCAATGCTAGTGTGTTAATTTTGTGCAGGCTGCTGAAGATAAGAAGACAAACTCTGAAAACAGCAAGGCAACCCCATTGTTTCTTTCCAGTAAATCTAGGCCAGGTAATATGGCAATAACTCATGATTAATCTGTTTGGTTCCCGTCCTAATTTATGTTATGATGCAGTGGTCGAGACACTCTCCACTATCAATAATACAAGCCTGCCAAAATCGCCATCTGAATCTGTTCAGTATCCTCTGTCTCGAATGCAACGGAATAAATGTATGTTTGTGAACCAATTAATGGCTGAAGCAATGATGGAAATGGTGGATGAATCAGAGGTGCAGAGTCGTGCGACACAACAACTGATCAATGTTTTCAGAGACAGTGTAGCAAAGCAGAAAGAACTTGCCCACATGCTTATGGGCGTCATCTGTGCTGAGGTTGCAGATTGTGACGTTGTAGATGGTTAGGTTCTGCTCATTTATTTGCACTGGCATCAATCTTTGATTGCCCAGTGGATGTAATTTCCTGTAATATATGCTGGATGTGCAACGTTATTCCCTGTATGCCGTACCTTTGCGTGATCGGTTTTGGTCCTGTGCATAATTGCTCGTCGTAATGGGCTCAAATTATCTAATTTGGCCTAAAGACATGTACGAACTTTAGTGGGCCCATTAAGTTAATGGGCCGTTACTAGGCCGAAAGTTAATGGTCGGCCCTCTTACCTCCCGGGTCGTTAACAGGCCGACATCGAAGCGGGCAACAGGTGGCCCCAGTTTATTTCACGGGCCGTTAACAGGCCGTTACTAAGTTTGGGCTACATATGGCCCAACTATACTGTAGGCCTTTAGCAGGCCGAAAGAGACAGCGGGCTTGTACTGGACCATGAAGACCATGGGCCGCTAAGAGGCCGAAAGTCAGGTCGTATTGTAAATGGCCCAACTGTGTTGTGGGCCTTTAGCAGGCCGAAAGAGAAACCGGGCTGGTATTGGACCATGAAGGGCATGGGCCGTTAAAGGGCCAAAACTAAGGTCCGACTACAAATGGCCCAACTCATTTATGGTCCGTTAACAGGCCGAAAGTCACACAGGGCCGGGAATTGGCCCAACACTTAAATGGGTCGCTAAAAGGCCAAAACTCAGGTCCGACTAAAAATGGCCCAACTGATTTATGGGCCGTCAACAGGCTGAAAGTGACACCGGGCCAGAAAATTGGCCCAACACTTAAATGGGCTGCTAAAAGGCCGAAACTCAGGTCCGACAACAAATGGCCCATCAGATTTATGGGCCGTCAACAGGCTGAAAGACACACCGGGCCGGAAACTAGCCCAACATTTAAATGGGTCGCTAAAAGGCCGAAAGATGTACATCCTGAAAATTGGCCCATCCATTAAACGGGCCGTTAACAGGCCGAAATCTCATCGGGCCGATATTGAGCCCAGATATATAGTGGGCTGTTAACGGGCTCGAACTGACGATGGGCTGCAATGGTGTCAAATCTTTAACGGCCGTTGACGGGCCGAATTGGCACATCTCGTATGGGCCGTGGGCTTAAATGGACCTGACACAAGTAGGCCTTATATGGGCTGGCCTGCTAATTTTTACTGGGCCGGCCTTTTCACAGGAATGGGCCTCTGTTGGGCCGTGCCACGTGTCGACGTACCATAGGCGTCTTCCGTCCAATGAGTGGATGACATCTGTCCCAACGGTGAGCCGACACGTGTTTCCTCCAGCCAATGATGATTTTACACGTGGAAAATCCCCATTGGTCGGGGCTGTTAACGGGTTATCGGATCCAAAACCCGACCCGATAGCTTAACGGCGTTCCGTTACGGTGGATGCCACGTGTCGGTCACCCTTGACGAAAGCACTTTTGTGACGCGCGATTTATCATCATGGAAGTGGACACTTCCGTGATGACAATTTTGGTAATGTCATGGAACACTTCTACGACAGCACAGGTATGACTATCTTGATTCTGTCATAAATTTGTCATGGATGTACATGCATGACAAAAAACGCGACCTACTGTGACAAACACGTATCATCACGGAAGTTTATTTTTTTGTAGTGATGGCACGATCTTGATGTATCGCGACCTTTGCTATTATAGTTGGATCTTATGATGTTTCTCCCCCTCTACTCTCTTGTGATGAATTGAGTTTTCCCTTTTAAGTTATCTTGTCGGATTGAGTCTTTAAGGATTTGAGAACACTTGATGTATGTCTTGCCGTGCTTATCTGTGGTGACAATGGGATATCACATGCCACTTGATGTATCTTTTGGTGACCAACTTGCGGGTTATGCCCATGAACCTATGCATAGGGGTTGGCACACGTTTTCGTCTTGACTTTCCGATAGAAACTTTGGGGCACTCTTTGAAGTACTTTGTGTTGGTTGAATAGATGAATCTGAGATTGTGTGATGCATATCGTATAATCATGCCCACGGATACTTGAGGTGACAATGGAGTATCTAGGTGACATTAGGGTTTTGGTTGATTTGTGTCTTAAGGTGTTATTCTAGTATGAACTCTATGGTAGATTGAACGGAAAGGATAGCTTCATGTTATTTTGCTGCGGACTCTTGAGTAGATTGAACAGAAAGGATAACTTTGAGGTGGTTTCGTACCCTAACATAATCTCTTCATTTGTTCTCTGCTATTAGTGGCTTTGGAGTGACTCTTTGTTGCATGTTGAGGAATTGTTATATGATCTATCTATGTTATTATTGTTGAGAGAACTTGCACTAGTGAAAGTATGAACCCTATGCCTTGTTTCCTATCATTGCAATACCGTTTACGCTCACTTTTATCATTAGTTACCTTGTTGTGTTTATATTTCAGATTACAAAAACCTATATCTACCATCCATATTGCACTTGTATCACCATCTCTTCGCCGAACTAGTGCACCTATACAATTTACCATTGTATTGGGTGTGTTGGGAACACAAGAGACTCTTTGTTATTTGGTTGCAGGGTTGTTTCAGAGAGACCATCTTCATACTAAGCCTCCCACGATTGATAAACCTTAGATCATCCACTTGAGGGAAATTTGTGACTATCCTACAAACCTGTACACTTGCAGGCCCAACAACGTCTACAAGAAGAAGGTTGTGTAGTAGATATCACTACCCCGGGTGGTTTCAACTTTGTTTACTTCACCGCGTGTCAGATGGGCCTCTAGTTTACTTATTTTCACCCACTGCCACATGGGCCAGCACACGAAGATACAGAACACAAGCTAACAAGGCAGCATGTGGATTGGTTGACCGGTCAAATAAACAATATACGGAGCTATACGCTGACACAGTGAGCGTATAATCCGTCGGTATAGAGAGTTCGAGTGAGAGGGGAGGCCTGTGAGAGATAGTAGAGAGAGAGAAAGAGCTACTCCCTCCGTTCGATAATGTAATTCCAACATTTTTTAAGTCAAACTTTTGAAACTTTGACCAAGTTTATAAAGAAATTACTTATACCTACAATACCAAATATAAATGATAGTATGAAGTAAGTACATGTTGTGATGAATCTAATGATCGTTCTAGATGTAAATGTTTTTCTCCACATATACCTGGTCAAACTTTTCTAAGGTTTGACTTTTCAAAACATCCATATGCTTATGGACGTGACAGAATCCCTAACTAGAGAGAGAGAGAGAGAGAGAGAGAGTGAGCGAGTGAGTGAAAAAAGTGTGTGTGCGTGTGTGAAAGAGACATGGACAACACACGATAAAAGTAGAGAAAAAGCGTGCGTGTCTTATGAAAACATATCACACATGCATCTTCGACAAAAGAGGCAAGGTGAGGAGATACTGTGTGGTTGTTTGGAACCAAGAGAGCAAGACCCCTAGCACGTGGCCAAGAGGGGTCTGACAAACAAGGGAGAGAGGTCGAGAGATACGTACGGAGAAAATGCAGACATGGGGAGGAGAGAGTGTATGTTTGTCATAGAGAGATCCCCTGGAGATCGTGATGGGACTACATGGGTGGGAGATCGAGTGACAAGGTGTGTGCGCGATAGAAGATGCCCCGAGAGATATCGAGATAGACGTATGGATGGTAGGAGACAATACGTGTGTTCCTGATGGCTAGTAAGAGATAATCATACTTATGAGGGGGGGAGTGCTTGCGCCTATGATGGAGTGAGGGATTATGGTACTTAGGGGGGTGCGTGTCACATCGAGAGAAA